>NW_027590273.1:460000-510000 GCF_964213995.1 Mustelus asterias | reverse complement strand
GCAGACACGGGGAGAACGTGCAGACTCCGCACAGACAGTGACCCAAGCCGGGAATCGAACCCGGGTCCCTGGCGCTGTGAGGCAGCAGTGCGAACCACCGGTGATAAGGGGGAGAGTTAACAGAAAGCAGCTGGTGAGAATATACTGGCCGCTTTTAATTTAATCCATATTAATGAATTAGAAACTTTTAACCTCAGGAATTGACATCCGAGGATTTCAGTTTAAAATCCCATTGAAGCTCCCTGTCTCATAATGGGATGTTTTTGCCTGTATTTCGTAATTAGTGACTTCATATCTCACAGCGAGATAAATAAAACTTTTTTCCAATTGATAGGGACAGCTCAATGGACAAAACTGGTGTGAGAAAGGGGCAAATCCTTTGAAAATGGAGGCAGAGAGGAGGCTTTGTTCAACTCCCATTCTTTCCCTGTCTTCAGCAGGCTGGGCAGGAAGTGTGAGCAGAGAGGGGGGGATAGACAGACACACACTGACACAATCCCCCCAATCCACTCACTCACACATCCCCATTCCCCCTCCACTCGCTGGGTTGTGGGGAGCGGCTGCAAGGATTTTCCGGGCTGCTGTGGGGGGGTCAGGGGGTTTTTGAAATGGACGAACACGACCTACAGGGGAAAAGAAATAAAGTTTGAAACTAGACTAAAGAAACTAAAGACAGGAACTTGCAGAATCCATTGCCGGCCTGCATTAACATATCAAGAGTCAGTCTGACATTGCCACAAACTCCTCTGGGGTGAGAGGGGGAGGGGGGGTGAATTAGCATCTCAATAGAGAGACAGACATTGTAAACATGTCAGAGACTCAGGGTGGGGTTTGCATCCAGCACACTCAGGATAAATGTGAATCTGAGAGCCTTCAGTCCCCACACCAATAATCCCCCTGCACTGAAAACATTCCCACTCTGATTCAGTGTGTGTGTGTGTCAGTGTGTGTGTGTCAATCTGCTTTTTGACCTGTGCTTTGCTTGTGTGGACATGATGCTGAATGGACTTGAATGGAAATGCTGGACTCCTCGCTGTGATATGTTGTGTGTCTTATTGTTAAAATGGCCGTGTCTCTTTTTCTCTCTCTTTTTAACCAATTTTTATCTCTTTTTCTCCTGAGGAATTTTGAAAACTGGGGATGTGTCGAGGATCCAAAGGACGGGAATGTTTGTGACCAGGATGAAGGAGAGGAGCTTCTTCCAGAGGGAGGGCTGACTGAGGCCTGTTGCTCAGGCTTCACCCTGAGTGAGTTGTGTCTGTTTATTAACCTGATCCAGATTTAATGTTTCATATCAGAGGGAGCGAGATCTGAATGAGAGTGGAATAGAGAGAGAGAGAGAAACACACAGGGAGGGAACTGTCTCATAGAATCATAGAAACCCTACAGTACAGAAAGAGGCCATTCGGCCCATCG
Organism: Mustelus asterias; assembly: GCF_964213995.1. Taxonomy (NCBI): domain Eukaryota; kingdom Metazoa; phylum Chordata; class Chondrichthyes; order Carcharhiniformes; family Triakidae; genus Mustelus; species Mustelus asterias. The sequence goes on along the minus strand of NW_027590273.1, from coordinate 508,584 downwards.
AGTCTGCACCGACCACAATCTCACCCAGGCCCTACCCCCATATCCCTACATATTTACCCACTAGTCCCTCTAACCTAGGCATCTCAGGACACTAAGGGCAATGTTTAGCATGGCCAATCAACCTAACCCGCACATCTTTGGACTGTGGGAGGAAACCGGAGCACCCGGAGGAAACCCATGCAGACACGAGGAGAATGTGCAAACTCCACACAGACAGTGACCCAAGCCGGGAATCGAACCCAGGTCCCTGGAGCTGTGAAGCAGCAGTGCTAACCACTGTGCTACCGTGCCACCCTAACTCTTTAGTCTCTGCTTTACAACTGACTTGTTGTGTTTGGGTGTTACTGAGAGATTGTGTAACTGAGAGAAGATCCTGGGTTTTTGCTGTGCTATTTAATTTAAATATTTTCTTGTATTTTAATTATTTTCTCTCTCTTTCCCCAAGAATTAATATTTAGATTTTACTGAGAGATTGTGTAACTGAGAAGGGGGAATCCTGGCCTCTTGTGCTATTTAATTTAAAGAATTCTTGTATTTTAATTAATTATTTTCTCTGTTCCCCAGGGATTTGAATTTTGAAGACTGCAACATGACTCGGAATCCTTGGACAAGGGGCTTTTCTCCAGAGGAGGATGGATGGACTGAGGCCTGTTCTATAGGCCGCATGTGAGTTGTTGTCTCTTTATTATCCTGATCCAGGTTTAATTTTAATCTCGCTTCCTCGGACGAACCAGTTCTGGTTCGATTGTGGGGTGGGCTGGAGTTTAAAACCCTGGGGTTAAAATATCCCGGCTTTGCAATTAGTCACAAACAGGTTAACCCTTTGCTGGGTGGCAAAGAGTGAATTAAATATCTGTAATATGAAACTGTCTAAAAGTTAGTTTTAAATCCAAGATAACAGGGATGGGAGACAGAGCGCTGTTCCTAATTGTTGAATAAAATTCATAGAGGCCTTTATAATTCAGTTTTCAGATGTTCAGACTTTCATTGTGTCCTCTCTGCAGCTTTTCCCCCATTCTGTCTATTTCTCTCTCTCTTTCTCTCCCTGTCCTTCCTCTATCTGTCTCTCTTTTTTATTCCCTCCCTCTCCCTCCCTCTTTTTCGCAGGAAGTCATATTTTGTTGGACAATCTCTCAGTAAAATCTGAGAAAGGGGAATCCTGGGCTCTTGTGCGATTTAATTTAAACATTTTCTGGTATTTTAATATATTTCTCTCTCTTTTACCCAAGAATTAATATTTAGATTTTACTGAGAGATTGTGTAACTGAGAAAGGGGAATCCTGGGCTCTTGTGGATTCAATTTAAACATTTTCTTGTATTTAAATTAATTATATTCTATCTCTTCCCAAGGAATTCATATTTAGTTAGACAATCTCTCAGTGAAATCTTAGAAGGGGGAATCCTGGGCTCTTGTGCTATTTAATTTAAACATTTTCTTGTACTTTAATTAATTATTTTCTCTTCTCCCCAGGAATTTGAATTTTGAAGACTGCAACATGACTCGGGATCCTTGGACAAGGGGCTTTTCTCCAGAGGAGGATGGATGGACTGAGGCCTGTTCTATAGGCTGCAAGTGAGTTGTCGTCTCTTTATTACCCTGATCCAGGTTTAAATTTAATCTCGCTTCCTCGGATGAACCAGTTCTGGTTCGATTGTGGGATGTGTGGGGGGCTGGAGTTTAAAATGCTGGGGTTAAAATATCCCGGCTTTGCAATTAGTCACAAACACGTTAACCCTTTGGTGGGTGGCAGAGTAAATTATGTATGAAACTGTCTATAAGTTTGTTTTAAATCTAAAATAACAGGGGTCGGAGACAGAGCAATGAACCTAATTGTTGAATAAAATTCACAGAGGCCTTTACAATTCAGTTTACAGATGTTCAGATTTTCATTTCATCCTCTCCACAGCTTTTCCCCCATTCTGTCTATTTCTCTCTGCTTTTCTCTCCATTTCCTTCCGCTATCTGCCTCTCTTTATTCTCTCTCTCTCCCTCTTTTTCCCAGGAATTAATATTTAGTTGGACAATCTCTCAGTAAAACCTGGAAAGGGGCAATCCTGGGATTTTGTGCTGTGTGATTTTCATTCTGGGTGTCCCGGGGGGTTTGATTTCACTGTCTCAGCCCCTCTCTGCCTCACTCTCTCTCTGTATAAACTTTTCCCAAATTACAAAACACTCAACACAGCTGACTGCACCTTGTGGGATCTTGCTGGGGATTTTGTTTTAAAAAGGGTGTTTTCTCAGAGGCAGTTTAAACCTTTCAGGGGACTGTGGGGAAGTCTCCAGACTTGGGACAACACACACACAGGGTTGGGGGCTGGGGGTGGCGGGCGGGGGGGAGGTGGGCAGTCAGGTATACTGGTATTCTGGGAGACTGATATTCCCAACAAGGGCCAGAGGTCTCAGTGCTGAAACATATTAAACTGTTCAAACAGAGGCAGGCAGAAAGCCATGAGGCTTCAGAGCTCCCTGTAGATGCAAAGGTAACTCCCATTGCCAAAAAGTAGCCACATGTGAAGTGGAAACACCTTCCCTCAGCTTGTTACACACTGACCTTTCCACAAACCCAACATGTTTACAAACACTCGCTGCAGTTTCTGCAAACTTTGTATCAAACTGCCTCCCATTCTGCTCAATACTGACCCCCTCTCAACCTGGCACTGAACTAGTGTCTGAATTGAGACAGAGACACACAGACAGAGTTTTTAAAGTTGAAAGTTTTAAAGTTTATATATTAGTGTCACAAGTAAGGCTTACATTAACACTGCAATGAAGTTACTGAGAGAGACAGAGAGAGGCAGAGACACACAGAGACAGAGACATAGATAAAGAGACAGAAAGAGACAGAGAGATAAAGAGACAGAGAGGATGTTTAAAGTTTTAAAGTTTGTTTATTCCTGTTACAAGTAAGGCTCACATTAACGCTGCAGTTACTGAGAGAGACAGAAAGAGAGAGTCTTTAAAGTTGAAAGATTTAAAGTTTATTTACTAGTGTCACAAAGCTTACATTAACACTGCAATGAAGTTAGTGAGAGAGACAGAGATAGAGGGAGCATCCAGAGTGGGTTCAGTAACACATTTATTGATCAGATATCTCTCTCTGTGACTCTTTAGCGATGAGATATTCAGCCAGGATGGTTTCACTGACCCTCTTCAGCAGGCAGATATTCCCAAATCCAGCCTAGGTCTCAGACACACACACACCACTCACACATTCCCTCTGCGCTGTCCAAGGGAATATTGTAATCCAGGAATTTCTATTTTATATTTACAGGGTGAGGGGGCGGGAGAAACTCAACTCAAAAATCCTGTAGTGTCTCCAAGCTGCTTTTAAATTTCAATTCAAACCCTGGGCCACATGTGAAGCTGCAGAGATTGGGAAACTTACCAAACCCAGTTTGTGTGTGTGAGTGTCCGCAGCTTTTGTGTCTTTGAACTTGCGAGGGTGCCAGGGAGAGAATGTTACTGTCTTCACCTCTCTCTCTGCCTCTCTGTATAAAAAAATCACCAAATTAAACCACACTCAATAATGCGACCATACACAATTAATTATCAAATATCTGTCTCTCTCGCTTTATCTCTGTCTCTCCCCGTCTCTCTCTCTCCCTGTTCTCTCTCGCCCTGTCTCTTCTCGAGCAGAAACAGATGTGGACAGAGAGGCAGGGAGAGAGAGGAAGAGGGAGGGATGGAAACAGCTGGAGTTGTGGGTTAGATGCAGGGGGAGAGACACAGGCTGTTAGAGGGAGGGAGGTTTCAGTGAGGGACAGGGTCTCCAGTTTAATTCTGAGGGTCCTGAGAGAGGGATTTCACTGTCTCAGCCCCTCTCTGGCTCCCTCACTCTGTATAAACAATTCCCAAATTAAAAAACGCTCAACACAGCTGACTGCACTTTGTGGGATCTTGCTGTGCACCACAGGGATGGACTGGCGGGTTGTGGATATTTGAATTCAGTTTTAGGAGATTCTGTTTGTAGATTTCTCTCTCTCTGTTCATGCCATTCTGATGTTTCTGGGAGATTGTGTAACTGAGAGGGGGGAATCCTGCGTTTCGGTGAGATTTAATTTAAATGGTTTCTTGTATTTAATTAATTTTCTCTCTCTTTTCCCCAATAATTCATATCTAGTCAGACAATCTCTCAGTAAAATCTCAGAAGGGGGAATCCTGGGGCTCTTGTGCTGTTTAATTTGAACATTTTCTGGTATTTTAATATATTTATCTTTCTTTTACCCAAGAATTAATATTTAGGTTTTACTGAGAGATTGTGTAACTGAGAAAGGGGAATCCTGGGCTCTTGTGCTATTTAATTTAAACATTTTCTTGTATTTAAATAAATTATATTCGATCTCTTCCCTAGGAATTAATATTTAGTTAGACAATCTCTCAGTGAAATCTTAGAAGGGGGAATCCTGGCCTCTTGTGCTATTTAATTTAAACATTTTCTTGTATTTTAATTAATTATTTTCTCTGTTCCCCAGGGATTTGAATTTTGAAGACTGCAATGGGACTCGGAATCCTTGGACAAGGGGCTTTTCTCCAGAGGAGGATGGATGGACTGAGGCCTGTTCTATAGGCTGCAAGTGAGTTGTTGTCTCTTTATTACCCTGATCCAGGTTTAATTTTAATCTCGCTTTCTTGGACGAACCAGTTCTGGTTCGATTGTGGGGTGTCGGGGGGGGCTGGAGTTTAAAACCCTGGGGTTAAAATAACCCGGCTTTGCAATTAGTCGCAAACAGGTTAACCCTTTGCTGGGTGGCAGAGAGTAAATTAAATATCTGTAATATGAAACTGTCTAAAAGTTTGATGCAAATCCAAAGTAACAGGGATGGGAGAGACTGACTTACCTGAATGTTAAATACGTTTCACAGAGGACATTACAATTCAATTTTCTGAAGTTCAGCCTTTACATTTATCTTCCCCTCTACAACTTTCTTCCCCATTCTATTTCTCTCTGCTTTTCTCTCTGTCTCTCTCTCCAGTATTTTCCCCCTATCTTCAGCTTTCTCTCCCTTCCTGTTTCTTTCCCTTCATCTCTCTCTCTCTCTCTCGAGCATTCTTCCATATCTGTCCATCACTCTCCAGAATGTCTCTCTCTCCCTCTCGAGCATTCTTCCATATCTGTCTATCACTCTCCAGAATGTCTCTCTCTCTCTCTCTCTCTCTCGAGTGTTCTTCCATATCTGTCCATCACTCTCCAGAATGTCTATCTCTCTCTCTCTCGAGCATTCTTCCATATCTGTCTATCTCTCTCTCTCTGGCTCCATCTTCCTTTGTGTCTCTTTAAACCTTTAATCAACAAAAACTGTGTTATTGTAAACAGGGAGACAGGAATATGGCATCGCTCATTTCAATGCAGAGTACATGAGAGAGAGGGAAAGAAACAGCTATGGACAGAGACAACGAGTGAGAAAGAGAGGGGACAGGGACAAGGATCTAGACAGGGACATCCATCTTTACACTGAGTGAGAGAGACAGGAGCAGAGGGAGAAAAGAGAGGGAGATAGTGAAAGGGAGATGGAGGGAGTTGTAGAAATCAATCCCGGGAGGGCGATTTTAAAAAGTGTCCCGAAGGAATCAGCAGCCCCTTCCCAAACTGAAAGAGGGAGATGAGCAGCTCCTGCAGTCTGAGAGGGAGACAGGGATGGACTGGGGGGTTGTGGATATTTGATTCAGTTTTAGGAGATTCTGTTTGTAGATTTCTCTCTCTCTGTTCATGCCATTCTGATGTTTCTGAGAGATTGTGTAACTGAGAGGGGGGAATCCTGCGTTTCGGTGAGATTTAATTTAAATGGTTTGTTGTATTTAATTAATTTTCTCTCTCTTTTCCCCAATAATTCATATCTAGTTAGACAATCTCTCAGTAAAATCTCAGAAGGGGAATTCTGGTCTCTTGTGCTCTTTAATTTAAATATTTTCTGGTACTTTAATTATTTTCTCTTTGCAATTAGTGAGAAACAGGTTAACTCTTTGGTGGGTGGCAAAGAGTCAATTATGTCTGAAACTGTCTATAAGTTTGTTTTAAATCTAAAATAACAGGGGTCGGAGACAGAGCAATGAACCTAATTGTTGAATAAAATTTACAGAGGCCTTTACAATTCAGTTTACAGATGTTCAGATTTTCATTTCATCCTCTCCACAGCTTTTCCCCCATTCTGTCTATTTCTCTCTGCTTTTCTCTCCATTTCCTTCCGCTATCTGCCTCTCTTTATTCTATCTCTCCCTCTTTTTCCCAGGAATTAATATTTAGTTGGACAATCTCTCAGTAAAACCTGGAAAGGGGCAATCCTGGGATTTTGTGCTGTGTGATTTTCATTCTGGCTGTCCGGGGGGGTTTGATTTCACTGTCTCAGCCCCTCTCTGCCTCTCTCTCTCTCTCTGTATAAACTTTTCCCAAATTACAAAACACTCAACACAGCTGACTGCAGCTTGTGGGATGTTGCTGGGGATTTTGTTTTAAAAAGGGTGTTTTCTCAGAGGCAGTTTAAACCTTTCAGGGGACTGTGGGGAAGTCTCCAGACTTGGGACAACACACACACAGGGTTGGGGGCTGGGGGTGGCGGGCGGGGGGGAGGTGGGCAGTCGGGTATACTGGTATTCTGGGAGACTGATATTCCCAACAAGGGCCAGAGGTCTCAGTGCTGAAACATATTAAACTGTTCAAACAGAGGCAGGCAGAAAGCCATGAGGCTTCAGAGCTCCCTGCAGATGCAAAGGTAACTCCCATTGCCAAAAAGTAGCCACATGTGAAGTGGAAACACCTTCCCTCAGCTTGTTACACACTGACCTTTCCACAAACCCAACATGTTTACAAACACTCGCTGCAGTTTCTGCAAACTTTGTATCAAACTGCCTCCCATTCTGCTCAATACTGACCCCCTCTCAACCTGGCACTGAACTAGTGTCTGAATTGAGACAGACACACAGACAGAGTTTTTAAAGTTGAAAGTTTTAAAGTTTGATTATTAGTGTCACAAGTAAGACTTACATTAACACTGCAATGAAGTTACTGAGAGAGAGACAGAGAGACACACAGAGACAGAGATAAAGAGACAGAGATAAAGAGACAGAGAGGATGTTTAAAGTTTTAAAGTTTGTTTATTCCTGTTACAAGTAAGGCTCACATTAACGCTGCAGTTACTGAGAGAGACAGAAAGAGACAGAGGTTTTAAAGTTGAAAGATTTAAAATTTATTTATTAGTGTCACAAGTAAAGCTTACATTAACACTGCAATGAAGTTACTGAGAGAGACAGAGAGAGAGGGAGCATCCAGAGTGCGTTCAGTAACACATTTATTTTTCAGATATCTCTCTCTGTGACCCTTTAGCGATGAGATATTCAGCCAGGATGGTTTCACTGACCCTCTTCAGCAGGCAGATATTCCCAAATCCAGCCTAGGTCTCAGACACACACACACCACTCACTCATTCCCTCTGCGCTGTCCAAGGGAATATTGTAATCCAGGAATTTCTATTTTATATTTACAGGGTGAGGGGGGGAGAAACTCAACTCAAAAATCCTGCAGTGTCTCCAAGCCGCTTTTAAATTTCAATTCAAACCCTGGGCCACATGGGAAGCTGCAGAGATTGGGAAACTTACCAAACCCAGTTTGTGTGTGTGAGTGTCTGCAGCTTTTGTGTCTTTGAACTTGCGAGGGTGCCAGGGAGAGAATGTCACTGTCTTCACCTCTCTCTCTGCCTCTCTGTATAAAAAAATCACCAAATTAAACCACACTCAATAATGCGACCATACACAATTAATTATCAAATATCTGCCTCTCTCGCTTTATCTCTGTCTCTCCCCGTCTCCCTCTCTCCCTGTTCTCTCTCTCCCTGTCTCGTCTTGAGCAGAAACAGATGTGGACAGAGAGGCAGGGAGAGAGAGGAAGAGGGAGGGATGGAAACAGCTGGAGTTGTGGGTTAGATGCAGGGGGAGAGACACAGGCTGTTAGAGGGAGGGGGGGTTTCAGTGAGGGACAGGGTCTCCAGTTTAATTCTGAAGCTCCTGAGAGAGGGATTTCACTGTCTCAGCCCCTCTCTGGCTCCCTCACTCTGTATAAACAATTCCCAAATTTAAAAAACGCTCAACACAGCTGACTGCACTTTGTGGGATCTTGCTGTGCACCACAGGGATTTTAGTTTTAAAAAGGGTTACTTTTAAGAGGGAGTTCCAGCCTTTCTGGAGATTTGGGATGATGCAGACACACACACACACACACACAGGGTAGTGAGTGGGGTCACAGCAGGCAAGAGAGTGGGGGGTGGGAGGATTGTGTCCCATCTGATTCAGGTTCACATTGCTGCTGCTGCTGCTGTGGGATCTTGCTGTGCACACACTGGGCCTGTGGCCTTTGGCTGCACTGCAACAACGACCACACTTTATTAAACTAAATCTGGCTCAGGGACCGCAAAGTGGGTTCAAGGAAAAAGCTTGAAAAGGGGTCGGGTAAATTCAAGCACTTTAATCGCCGAGGCATCGTAGGCTCTGGAGCAAGTGCTGGGGAATGGGAGGAGGATAGATTGGGATTTGATGGCCAGCATGGAGCTGGTGTGCCGAAGGGCCTGTTTCTGTGCTGTGTGACTCCAGATTCTTTTCTCTCTGTCTTTTCCCAGGAATTTCTACTTGGATGGGGGGGGGGGGGGGGTATAGAATTTCCCTGTCTCTGTCTCTCCAGCGTTCTTACCAATCCCAGCACCCCTCCCCTCTCTCTCTCCCCAGACATTCCTGTCTATATTTCATCTTTCAATAAAATGTTAAAGAAAACACCAATGTGAATTGTTGTCAATTTAATTTGGGAAGAGAGAGAGAGAGGAGTGGATCCTATTTCCCACACACTCTCCTGCAGTCCTCACCCACAACATTTATTTAATCTGGCCCTCACCAGGTTGTGTGTGTGGGATCTTGCTGTGCACACAGGTGGGTCTGGCTCCCTATTCCTCGCACTGTGACCATGAGCAGAACTTTAAACAGGAAAGATTGAGGGGAAGGAGAAGGGTTGGGGAGGCGGAGGAGGCAGAGAGAGAGATAGATAGAGAAATGGAGGGAGAGCTAAACAGAGAGGGTGTGGGGGGGGGTGTGAGAGGGTCTCAGGAGGGGCAGGGGGAAAGAGACACAGAGTCTGGGGCTGCCCTCCTCCATCGTGGGACTGGCAGTGGGATCTTGCTGTGCAGAATTACCTTCATTGTAATTTGAATCATTCATTCATTGACTAAGGGAGGGTGGGTGTGTGATTGTGGGATTGTAAATATTGTTACCACGCTGAGGTGATGTTTCCCTCTGCGCTATTTTGTAACCCCCTAAAGGGATACACCTTGCCTCGTAATCTTAAGTAAGTGTGTGTGAGACAGGAGGAAGCTACTGGTTTTAGACAGATGTGCAGAAGGAGGTCATTCGGCCCATCTAGTCTGTACCGACCACAATCCCAACCAGGCCCTATTCCCATAACCCCACACTTTTAACCTGCTAATCCCCCTGACACTGGGGTCAATTTAACACGGCCAATCCACCCAACCCGCACAGCTTTGGACTGTGGGAGGAATTGGTAAATTAAAGCAGGATCTGACACTCTCTGTATCAGGAACAACTAACAGGTCTTTAATTTAGACTGGGTGACAACCTTATTAAAACAATGAACAAACTGAATAAACTCCCCAGTAGAATGCTGTTCCAATGACAAGACTCACTCAGGAATAATGAAATAAATCATTGCAGAATAGAGTCACCCCCAAATAATATAGAACATTACAGCGCAGAACAGGCCCTTCGGCCCACGATGTTGCACCGACCAGTTAAAAATAAAACTGTGACCCTCCAACCTAAACCAATTTCTTTTCGTCCATGAACCTATCTACGGATCTCTTAAACGCCCCCAAACTATAACACCAGGCGTCTGTTGGAAGTGTGAACTTTCTTCTGCTGCTTGGGTCTGGAATACTTTCTGAGTTGGTTTCTGCTTCTATTTAGATGGTGATGTGATGAAGCTGTATATATTACTGCAGGATTCAGTATCAGACTCTCCCTCCTTCAATCTAAAGAGGCAGCAAGGTCGCTCCCTCCCCGTTATTTCCCCCTGTCCCGGGTTTAAATACCCAGAATTTCCTCACAGTATTCCTGCAATTTGAGTGGCTTGAGGCTGTCACCAACGCCCCAATTTGAATGCAATTGGTTGTGTGTGTTTGAGAGCTTGTTTTAAAATCATTGACCCAATTCAAAGCCTGTTCTGCTCTGCTGGGACTCTGGCTGCTGCTTTGGACACAAATGTTGTAAAGTTGTCTTCTGCAGCCCTGCTTTCTGCAGTTTAAAATCCCCAGCACAAAGACACAGGCTTTCTAAAGACACAACGCTGGATGGTTCGGTTTGGTTTTCTCAGCATTTCTTTTCAATATTTACATTTGTCAAACACCACATCTTTAACCTTATATATGCAACTTCATAACAATATTGGACAGGGAGAGAGAGATCGGGAGAGACAGAGAGACAGTCACACAAAGAGAGAGGGAGAGAGAGACAGAGAGAGAGAGAAAGTCACATGGAGTAATGAGGATGGGGCCTGGATGTGAATGTGGGCGGTGTAGACCTGATGGGCCGAATGGCCTCCTTCTGTACTGTCGGATTCTATGATTCTGTAATGGGGGCTGCGTGCGGTGTGAGGGGAGGGTGGAAGGGGACAGGGGGTGGGGGCAGCACTGGTTCCCTTTTCCCCCCCCTCCCTCCTCCCAGGCCCTGTCCGGGAGGTTTCGGGGCTGGAGGGGATTGTTCTGGTGAACTGGCCGGGGCCTGGGGAACCTGTTCTTTGTCCAGGATGTATAATGCAGCCTCTGTGACCAGGCCTCTATCCCAGGCCTAACCTCAGGAAGGCTTTTGCATTTTGCTCCTTTTCCAAACAGTGCCTGTGTTTAAATCGATGGGACTCGACGGTCGAATAAAACCTGCAGCAGCCACTTTAATACAAAGAACAGCACAGCACAGGAACAGGTCCTTTGGCCCTCCAAGCCTGCGCCGATCATGTTTACCTATCGACACCAATGGCCTGTATCCCTCTATACCCCGTTTGTTCATGTGTCTATCCAGATAAGTCTTAAATGTCACTAATGTATCTGCCTCAACCACCTCACTTGGCAGCGCATTCCAGGCCCCCACCACCCTCTGTGTAAAAACCTTCCCCGCACATCTCCACTCAACCTTTCCCCCTTATCTTGAACTTGTTCCCCTTGTAATTATCATTTCTGTCCTGGGAAAAAGCTCCCAACTCTTCATCCTCGCCACACCCCTCATAATTTTATAAACTTCCAGCTGGTCGTCCCTCAGCCTCTGTCTTTCCAGGGAGAACAATCCCAGTTTATTCAATCAATCCTCACAGCCAATACCCTGCATAGCAGGCAACATCCTGGGCAACCCTTTCATTGGATTTGGGATGTGATTGTGGGTTTTCCTGCTATATCTCTTTCTCTTCAATCTTTCTCCCGTGATTGAGAGTTATCAGGGAGGGAGAGAGAGAGAGAGAAAGGGATGGTAACAGAGAGAGAGAGAGAGAGAGAAAGGGATGGTAAGAGAGAGAGAGAGAGAAAGGGATGGTAACAGAGAGAGAGAGAGAGAGCAAAGGCAGAGGGGCAGGGAGAGGAGAGAGATTGGAGGGGAGTGGGTTAGCGGGTGGGGGTGGGGGAGCCTCCGCTGTACACTCACAGCCCAGCCAGCTCCCCAGTCTCTGGTTAGGTGCATTAACCCACTCTGGCGCATTAACAGGCGCCAGAGTGTGGCGACTAGGAGAATTTCACAGTAACTTCATTGCAGTGTTAATGTAAGCCTTACTTGTGACTCAGAAATAAACTTTACTTTACTTTTTACTTTACTCTGAGAGAAAGACCCTCACTCACAGCCTCCCAGAAGGTGGGATTTATAAACAGCGACTGTGTAACTGAGGCTGAATCTGTGCTGTTGTGTTTGAAAATATATTTTCCTCATATTTGATGTGTTGTAAAGATATTGGAATGTGGCTGCTACCACATTGCAGTGAGAGAGAGATGTGGCTTTGCAGGAGGAGCTTCCCTCCCCATTTCCCCATGGAAATCCCTGAGAAATAGCAAACGTGGGCCCACAACACGTCATTATTTGAAACGGTCAGACAGAAACTTATCAGAGAGAGCATTTTAATCCCCATTCATCCCCAGACGGGGAAACAGAGCAGAGATCAGGACAGATTATCCAGAGTAGGAGAGACCGGGGCAAAGATGGGGTATTGGATATATATATATAGATCTGGGGGGAAAGCAAGAGAGACACAGAGGGGGCTGGACAGGTTCAGAGATAGAGGCAGAGAAAGAGAGAAACAGCACGAGAAAGAGGGAATCAGAGAAGGGTGTGACTGTGCTCGAAGTGGAAGGTTCCCTGTTCAGATCGAATGTACAAACAGCACCAATGCTGGAGTGACTTATTATTTTCATTTGCGGGGGGGGAGAAATGGAGGGGAGAGAGAGGGAGATGTGTGGTTCCCTCATTTCCCACTCACTTTACCCCAATCCTCGCTTCAAAATCACTTTGTATCTGGCCCTGTTCAAGCTGTGTGTGTGTGTGGGATCTTGCTGTGCACTCATGCTCTGTCCCCCTGCCCCATATTCCTCACACTATGACAGAGCCCCATGCTTTAAACATAAAAAGATGGAGGGGAAGGAGGGTGGGGTAGAGAGAGAGAGAAACAGGGTGAACAGAGAAGGGGTGGGGAGTGTTGGGGGTCAGTGGAGGGAGGGGTGGGGGAAAGAGACAGAGGCTCTGGGGGTGGGGGGTGTCCTCCTGCAGTGTGGGACTCCCTGTGGGATCCTGATTGCAGCATTCCCAGTCTCTCTCTCTCCCTCTCACTGTGAAGCACTCGGGAGGGAGAGGGAGCTGAAATTCAAATTCCTGAGCCTGGGGGAAAGGCTTGTTCTCAATCCCAGAGTCCTGCTTGTGTTTTCAGACAGGGCGCTGGGATTTGTGGGTGTGGATGGAGAAGATTGTTCTGTTTAACTGGGGGGTGGGAGAGAGGGGGGTTTGTTCTTTCTACCTGAGGAATAATGCAGCCTCTGTGACTAGGCCGCACTTCACGGCCTAAATCTCAGCAGCACTTTTGCATTCGCTTAATTCCCCAACAGGGTTTAAGTGGCTGAATTCAATGGTTCAATAAAGTGTGAAGCAGCCGCTTCAGGGTGGGATTGTGGATTTTCCTGCCCCCCCGCCCCCCTCTCATTTCCCTTTTGATTGTGAGTTTTATTTTAAACGGTCAGACAGAAACTTAGAGAGAGCATTTCAATCCAGATTCACCTCGAGAGAGAGAAACAGAGCAGAGATCAGGACAGGTTATCCAGAGACGGGGTATTGGACAGATAGATATCTGGGGGAAGTGTGTAGGAGACGGAGAGGGAGAAACAGAGGGGGGGGGGGGCGGAGAGAGGTGACTGACAGAAGTGGGAACTTCATTGGGGCCTCCTGTGTTTATTCACTGGCCTGTCTCTGGAGTAAAGCCCCCAGAATGCTTTGATGTGTTTAATAAATTCAATATCGGGACAGTCAGGAGGCAGTTGGAAGTTCATTGCATTTGAAACTTGTTCCCATTTTGTCAGGGTTTAATAATGAGGAGGTGAAAATGAATGTTTCCCCCACCCCCCCCAGTGAGATTGTGAATTTCAGCAAGTCCTGGGATCTTGCTGTGCCTTTTATTGTTTATAATCAGCTTTTGTTTTGTGTTTAATCAAATTTCACTTTATTTTCTCTTTCTCTCTTCCAAGGAGAATTCCTTTGGAAACTTTGGCGATGCAGAGAGCGAATAGTTTTGCCGTGAGGAATCGTCGGACAAGAGCTATAACCAGAGAGAAAAATATTAATAAAAGTCCCCGTGTCTTTGTCGTTCATTTTTATTCACAGATAGACTGGTGGGGCTTTTACACGGAGGGTTAGTGGTCTGTGTGTCAGGGGGAGGGGGCATTCCCAGTGATCCCTGCTCCAATGTAATCCCACAGATTTCAATCCCTCTCCCTGAAGCTCTGTCTGTGCAACTCCCCCATCCTCAGAACTGTTTCTCCACATCTTTCCAATCCCGGTCTCTCCCCATCCTTTATACCTCAGCCTCTCACAATGGCAGCATCTTTCCCTTTTTCTCTCCTTCTCTCTATCTTTCACTCTCTCTCTGAAACTTTGTCACTCTGTCTTGCCAAAGCCCCACTTTCTATTTATCTCGACATCTCACTTTGTATCTCAGCCTCTCCGTCTCTCTCTCTCTCTGTGGATCATTTTATCTCAATCACAGCAGCCTCCTCTCCTTCTCTCTCTCTATCTCTGCTCCCCCCTCTGTCTATCTCTGCTCCCTCTCTGTGACTCATTCTGTCTGAAGTACAGCAGCATTCTCTCTCACTCCCCATCTCTATATCTTTTCACAATAACTTCATTGCAGTGTTAATGGAAGCCTACTTGTGATTAACAAATAAAATTTTAACTTTAACTCTGCTTTTATTTGTCTCTTATCTCTCTCTATCTCCTTCACTCTCTCTATCTGCTTCCCCCTCTCTCTGATCTCTGCTTCCTTCTCTGTGAATCAGTCTGAATTACAGTCGCATCCTCCCCATCTCCATCTCTCTGATCTCTGCTTCCCCCTCTCTGTGAATCATTCCGTCTGAATTACAGCAGCATTCTCTCTATCTCCATCTCTACTTCTCTGTCTCTCTCTATCTCTCTCTCGTGGGGGACGGGCCAGATCACGGGTTTGCTGTTCACAAGCAGCAAAGGCCCAGGAACGCAGAGGGAGGGAATCGGGGGCAATTCAGAGGGATTCAGCACTGCTGAAAGGGGGGAGTGTGTAATACAGGGGCTTGTTCAGAGCCAGGGGCTATTAGACAGAGAGGGAAGGGGCTGGTGGGGGAGGCTGTTGTACAAGTGGGGGGAATATTATAACACAGGCTGACCAGAGTCAGGGGTTATCAGAGAAAGGGGGCAATGGAGATGGGGGGGAAGAATCAGACAGGGGGTCTGTTGTACAGGATGGGGTGGGGGATGTTATAACACAGGCTGCTCAGTGTCAGGGGAATTAGTCATTTGAACGTTAATGTTTAAAATGGGCAGAGTTTCCACATCCAACTACACCAGGAGCTGTTTACAGGGGGGTGGTGGACGGGGATGGACGCGCGGTGGGGGGGGGGGGGGAGGGGGGTACTAATTGGAAAGGGGGGGATCTGTCAGTCCAGAGGCTGTTCACAGGGAGGGAGTGGGAATTTGCCAGGTTGAGAGGGGAGGCGGGGGGAAAGAGGGGAACTTCGAGGGATATTCAGCTGGGGGGCTTTGAAGATGGTTTGGGCAGTGGGGGGAGCGGGGTACGGGGCTCAGAGGGAAGGATCGGGAGATTTAGAGGGATTGTGAGGAGGGGCGACAGAATTGGCTGGAGTGGGGGGGGGGAATTGAGAGGGATTAAAGGGGGAGAGTGGAGAGGGAGACTCAGGGATTGTGGTAGGGAATTAGAGGGATTCGGGGATTTAAGGGCCTCATGGGGACTTTGGGATTTAGCGGGGCTGAGAGGGAGGGAATCGGGGGAAATTGAGGGGGATTCGGCAAGGGGGGGCTTAGAGGGGGATTTCTGGGGTTCTGAGGGATACAGGAGGGATTGGGGGGCTTACGGGGATTACAAGACATGGTTTGGTGCTCAGACAGATTGAAGGGGTGGGATTGGAGAGGGAGCAGGATTCGGGGGCAGAGGAATGTGGCGAGGGTGGGTGCGATCTCGGGAGACATTCAGGGGGGATTCCAGAGGAATCTCAGGGGCTTAGAATCTGGGGAGGGTCTGGATGGGGTAGGGAGTCAGAGAGGGAGTTAGCGGGAGGGGAGGGGGAGTCGGGGTGGAGGGAAAGGGATTGAGGGCGGGGTGGATTCATAGGGATTTGGGAGGGGGGAAATTCAGAGAGGGATTTAGGGTGGGGCCTTGCATCAGGGTTAGAATTGGGGGGGTGTCGAGCGATTCGGAGTGGGGGGGGGTGACTCAGAGGGATTCTGGGGTGGGGAGGACTGAGGAAGGATTGGGTGCAGGCGTCAGGGGGGCTTGGGTTTGGCAGGGGGGCAGAGGGAGCCTTTCGGGGGGGGGGGGTGCTGAGGAATTGGGGCAGGAACTTGGAGGATTCAGGGGGCTGAGAGTCAGATTGGCAGTGGGTGTCAGAGAGATTGAGCGGGGGGAGAGGGTGCTTACAGAGTCGGATGAAAGGAGATGGGGCAGAGGGACAGGGAATCAGGTGGGGGAAAGAGGAGTTTTGGGGGGGAATTAGTGGAGATTGAGGGCGGGGGGTTGAGAAGGATTGGGAGTGGCTCAGAGGGCTTTGGCGGTGAGTTCCTGAGAGAGAGTGAGTGGGGGGGTGATTAGAGTGGGATTGGAGAAGATTGGGCAGAGAGGATCGGGGGGAGGGGCAGAGAGGATCGGGGGGAGGGGCAGAGAGGATCGGGGGGAGGGGCAGAGAGGATCGGGGGGAGGGGCAGAGAGGATCGGGGGAGGGGCAGAGAGGATCGGGGGAGGGGCAGAGAGGATCGGGGGGAGGGGCAGAGAGGATCGGGGGGGGGGGGCAGAGAGGATCGGGGGGAGGGGCAGAGAGGATCGGGGGGAGGGGCAGAGAGGATCGGGGGAGGGGCAGAGAGATTGGGCAGCAGGGAGGGTTAGAGGGGTTTAAGTGGAGGGATTTAGAGTGAGTTTCTGGAGTGGGGATTTAAGGAGGGGATTGGGGGGAAGCTGGAGGCGGGGAGGAAAGCTGGGGGGGGGGAAGAGGGGAATTTGGGGGTGAGAGACTGAGGGCGGGGGGTTTAAAAGGATTGGGACTGGGTTCAGGAGAGGGGTTCGGGGGGGATTGAGCTGAGAGGGGAATCTATAGGGCATTGGCAGTAAGGGGAGGGGGGGATTCAGCAGCGGGTTTTGGGTCTGTTGGTGGGGGGGGGCAATGTCGGGGGGGCAATGTCGGGGGGGGGGGCAATGTCGGGGGGGGGGGCAATGTCGGGGGGGGGCAATGTCGGGGGGGGGCAATGTCGGGGGGGGGGCAATGTCGGGGGGGGGGCAATGTCGGGGGGGGGCAATGTCGGGGGGGGGCAATGTCGGGGGGGGGCAATGTCGGGGGGGGGCAATGTCGGGGGGGGGGCAATGTCGGGGGGGGGCAATGTCGGGGGGGGGGCAATGTCGGGGGGGGGCAATGTCGGGGGGGGGCCATGTCGGGGGGGGGGGCCATGTCGGGGGGGGGGGGCCATGTCCTTTATGGAAGGAAATCTGCCGTCCTTACCTGGTCGGGCCTACATGTGACTCCAGCCTCACAGCAATGTGGTTGACTCTTAGATGCTGTTTGAAATGGCCTAGCAAGCCACTCAGTTCATGAGCAATTAGGGACGAGGAGTAAACGCTGGCAGAACCAGCCAGGCCCACATCCCATGGATGTATTTGAGTAAAACGTTCAGGGAAGGAATTCCAGAGTTGGAGCCCACGCAGATGAAGACACAGCTCCCAATGGGGAAACGATTCAAATTGTGGATGGTCACGGAGCCAGAATGAAAGGAAAACAGATATGGGAGGATGGTGGGACTGGAGGAGGTGGATAAACAGCAAGAAACATTTATCTCTCTCTGTGCTATCAGTTTCCATTATTCTCCTGACAATTTGGATCAAATTGTCCCTGACACTCCAAAATTCCTGGGAATACAGCCCTCGTATGTGTCTCCATAGCTGCGTATCTGTCACATTTAAAATACTAACGTTACTTTAGTGAAGAGACAACTCTGTCAGAAATATCTCAGTGCTGCGTTCACACGAAATGGCCACTGGGAAGAAACGCCAAATGGCTGCCTGATATTTGTGGATATTTTTCACAGATATCCCAGAAAGGGAGAGATGGACAGAAGACACAGACACAGAGAGTGAGAAAAAGAGAGAGACACAGATTGATGGAGGTATAAAAGGTTTCCCTTTACCTGCACATGAATTAACTTGTTCCCAGTTGGTTTATGGATTCTCTCCTCAACTTATTGTCCAAAGTGCATCACTTCACATTTCTCAGTGTTGAAGTTAACTGTCTGTCTGTTTCATTTCAATCTCCTCTGCACCCGCTCCCGAACACAAATAATTGTCTGGTAGAAAGTGAGAAGGAGCCTCGATAGAGTAGTTGGGAAGGATTGAATGGGGAGAGGCAGAAACCCTCAACACATTTCAAAACTACACTGATTTCCACTTGAAGGAATAACTTCTCCACCCCAACACTATCCCGTCATTCTCGATAAGCCCATGCTGCCCGTGTTCTGTGATAAATTACACGCAAGTGAAAAGATTATTTTAAATAGTGGGGTTACATTTGCCACCCCCCAATCTGTAGGAACTGCTCCAGAGTCTATAGAATTTTGGAAGATGACCAGCAATGCATCCAATATTTCCAGCGCCGCTTCCTTTAATACTCTGGGATGTAGATTATCAGGCCCTGGGGATTTGTCAGCCTTTAACCCCATTCATTCCCCCAGCACCATTTTCTTACTAATACTGATTTCCTTCAATTCAATTCCACACTCTCACTAAACCATTGGTTCCCTAACATTTCTGCCAGGTTATCTGTGCCTCTTTTGTGAAGACAGAACCAAAGTATATGTTCAATTCTGCTGCTATTTCTTTGCTCCCCATTATAATTTCCCCGGAGAGATGGAGAGAGGCAGAGTCACTGAGAGATAGGGATGAGATCGTAATGCAGAGAGTAACAGTGAGATATTCAGGTTGGCAAGCAGCTAATAGTGGGGTACAACAAGGATCACTCCAAAGCCACAGATATTGCCTCATGTTGCCGCTGTCGCCATTTACCTTAAATCAGCATCCTCTGCTTTCCAAGCTTTCCCCCAATGTGCCGATTATCTCAAAGCCGATCCTCTCAGTCCCGGGACATCACTGCAGGACTTCCTCAGGGTGAGTGTCCGAGGCCCCAACCATCTTCAGCTGCTCCATCACTGACCTTCCCTCCATAGGTGAGATGTTCGCTGATGATCGCAGCATTCACAACTCCTCAGATTGTGAAATAGTCAATGCCGGAATACTGAGCAGGACAGGCAGCATCTGTGTAAAGAGAAGCAGATTCTGGGACTGGGGGACTGAGAGACAGGAAGATAGTGAAACACACACAAACTCACTGACAACAAACGCAGTGATGCACACACACACACACACACACACAGATACACGCACAGTCTCACACACACACACAGATAGAGAACAGTCCCACAGTCTCACTCACAATATCCTAATCCCCCTGGCATTAAGGGGCAATTTATCACGGCCAATCAACCTAACGCGCGCATCTTTGGAGTGTGGGAGGAAACCGGAGCACCCGGAGGAAACCCACGCAGACACGGGGAGAACGTGCAAACTCCACACAGGCAGTGACCCGAGACCAAAATTGAACCCGGGTCCGTTGCACTGTGAGGCAGCAGAGCTAACCACTGTGACACCCATGTTGGCCTTCATTGCAAGAGGATTGGAGTAGAAGAGCAAGGATGTCTTACTGCAGCTGGACAGAGCCTCGGTGAGACCACACCTGGAGTCTTGTGTGCAGTGTTCCTCTCCTTATCTGAGGAAGGATGTACTTGCCACAGAGGGAGAGCAGTGAATGTTCACCAGACTGATTTCTGGGATGGCAGCATTGATGTCTGAGGGGAGATTGGGTCGGCTGGGCCTGTATTCACTGGAATGTAGAAGAGTGAGCGGGGATCTAATTGAAAGGTATAAAATTCTGACAGTGCTGGACAGGCTGGATACAGGGATATTGTTTCCTCCGGCTGGGGGTGTCTGGAACAAGGGGTCACAGTCTCAGGATACGGGGGAGGCCATTTGGGACTGAGATGAGGGGAAACCTCTTCACTCAGAGGGTGGTGAACCTGTGGAATTCTCTCCCACAGAAAGCTGTGGAGACCAAGTCACTGAATATATTTAAGAAGGAAATAGATAGATTTCTACACTCTAAAGGTGTCGAGGTGTATGGGGAGAGCGCTGGTGTATGGCATTGAGACAGAGGATCGGCCATGATAGTGTTGAATGGTGGGTCAGGCTCGAAGGGCTGAATGGCCTCCTCCTCCTCCTATTTTCTATGTTGATGTGACCGCCCCAAGTCTCTTTGGGCCTCCACTCTTTCCAGCCTTTCCCCATTCATAAAGCAATGTGTTCTATCCTTTTTAAAGTGGGTGACCACACAATTGTCTCCAATGAAATCCATCTTTCACTCTTTGAACCATTCAGTTAAGACATTTTACTTTAGGGCGGCACGGTGGCACAGTGGTTCGTACTGCTGCCTCACAGCGCCAGGGACCCGGGTTCAATGCCAGCCTCGGGTGACTGCGTGGAGTTTGCACATTCTCCCCATGTCTGCGTGGGTTTCCTCCGGGTGCTCTGGTTACCTTCCACACTCGCAAGATATATAGATTAGATGGATTAACAATGGGGTTATGGGGATAGGGCTGGGGTGAGGGCCTGGGTAAGATACTCTGTCATCAAGTCTGTGCAGACTCAATGAGCTGAATGGCCTCTTATGCAGTGGAATACCTCTTTGCCATTTGAAGCTTCTGACTATAAGACTTAAAATGCTGCCTATTTCTGTGAAATGTAGCAAACTTTCTGTCTCATCACCGGGCGACATGATGGCACAGCGGTTAGCACTGCTCCCCCACAGCACCAAGGACCCACGTTCAGTTCCAGCCTCGGGTGACTGTCTGTGTGGAGTTTGTACGTTCTCCCAGTGTCTGCATGGGTTTCCTCCGGGTGCTCCGGTTTCCTCCCACACTCCAAAGATGTGCGGGTGAGGTTAATTGGCAGTGCTCAATTGCCCCTTAGTGTTAGGGGGATTCAGGCCCGGGTGGTATTGTTGTCGGGGGCAGGCTTGATGGACCAAAGGACCTCCTTCTGCACTTTAGGGATTCTATGATGAACGGCATGGTGGCACAGTGGTTAGCACAGCGCCAGGGACCCAGGTTCAATTCCAGCCTCAGCTCGCTGTCAGTGTAGAGTTCTCCCAGTGTCTGCGTGGGTTTCCTCCGGGTGCTCCAGTTTCCTCCCACAGTCCAAACATGTGCGGGTTAGGTGGATTGGCCATGATAAATTGACCTTAGTGTCAGGGGATTAACAGGGTAAATATATGGGGTTACGGGAATCGGGCCTGGGTGGGATTGTGGTCGATGCAGACTCGATGGGCCGAATGGTCTGCCCTTTAGGGATTCTATGATTCTAGGATCTCAAATCATTGATAAATACAATGAAACTGAGACAGACACGGGGGCTTTGCAGCAGCAGGCAGAATGGGAATCATTGCATCCTGCACCGAGTTTTATTACACAACCAATTTCAGAAAATTCACAACTCTAATTCACAACAGCAAAGTGTGGGATTGCAAACTTGGAATTATTAGCACAGGACTAACGTTTAAAAGCTAAACACTGACATTCAGAAACAGGAGATGGCCTCACATCTTCAATTCTGTGATTGTCCCCCATCTCCTGCTCTGAATATTACAATATCTCTGCCCCCTTCATGCGTCTGCAGACTTTGAAAGTTACTCAGACATCGGTGAAACTAGTCTTTATCTCGGGGCGTTTCCTGTGAAATATGCACCTTCTGCAACGAGACACAATCTAATTGACGCTTTCTGATACAATCTGAGTCTCCTTTCAAACAACCTCCCAACCCCACTGTGCAGGAATGTCACCTTTTGTCACATTCCCCAACACAATTGTTGACACTTTATCAGGCGGGAAAAGTAGATTCAACTGACAGATTCTGAGCCCCAGGTTGAATCTTTAAGATGTAAAAATGAACTGGAAGCCCAGGTCTCTCTGTTCCTGCATCCATTTTAACATTGACCCATTGATTTTAAATTGCTTCTCCTGTATAAAAATATCATCTTTCAACCTCAGATTTAAACATTAATAAGCGACTGAGCATCAACTGCGAATTATAGAAGGTAGTTCCAAACTAATATCACAGCTGGTGTGGCAAAGTGTTTCTGAATTCCACTCCTACAAGTCTAAAATCCTCAACATTGTTTGAAATCCAATGTCCCCAAGTCCTGGACTCCCCAACCAGCAGGAAAAGTTGTTCTTTATCAGTCCTCTCCATTCCCCTTATTATCTTGAAGTGTTTGATCCAATCATCCCGTAGCCTAAATTCCAGCATTACAGAGTAACACTTCAACTACACTTTTCAACAAACAATCCCAAACCAAATACAGAACAGGGTTCATAGAATCATGTAGTGCAGGAGGCCATTCGGCCCATCGAGTCTGCACTGACCACAATCCCACCCAGGCCCCATCCCTATAATCCCATACATTTACCTCAGCTAATCCTCCTGACACGAAGGGACAATTTAGCTTGGCCAATCCACCTAACCTGTACACCTGATAGAAGTCTGCCAGATTATGAGGGGCATGAACAGAGTGGATAGTCAGAAGATTTTTCCCAGGGTGGAAGAGTTATTACTCGGGGGCAGAGGTTTAAGGTGCGAGGGGCAAGGTTTAAAGGAGATGTGAGAGGAAAGTTTTTTTACACAGAGGGTGGTGGGTGCCTGGAACTCGTTGCCGGGGGAGGGAGTGGAAACGGATACGATAGTGACTTTTCAAGGGCGTCTTGACAAAGACATGAATAAGATGGGAATGGAGGGATATGGTCCCCGGAAGGGTAGGGGGTTTTAGTTCAGTCAGGCAGCATGGTCGGTGCAGGATTGGAGAGCCGAAAGACCTGTTCCCGTGCTGTAATTATCTTTGTTCTATCTTTGGAGTGTGGGATGAAACCGGAGCACCCAGAGGAAACCCACACAAACACGGGAAGGACGTTCAAACTCCAGTCAGAAAGTGACCCATGCTGGGAATCGAAGGCGGGTCCCTGGCACTGTGAGGAAGCAGTGCTAACCCCTGCATCACTGTGCCACCCCCATATTGAAAACTTGGGTTCAAATTCAAGATAGCCGCAAATTCACTTTGAGAAAAGTTCCCTCTGCTGTGTCAAAGGAATTTTTAATTGAGGATTTTTATTTCTGGGAAAACTGAACTCACATTGAACAGCATCCCAGTGTGGGATTGAAGCTCTCGTTTCTTTCAGTCATGGGGAGTGAGATGCAGCGAGAGGGAGAGATACAGATACAGAGGCAGAGAGACACAGAAACAGGATGGGATAGTGCTGTACATGTTTCAGAGCTGACACTGAGACACACACGACATGTACGATCGCAGACCAGAGTGAATCATTCTCTGTTACCTGCAGTGTCCTGGACATGGACCGAAGCTGACACTCAGACACACACAACAACAACTTGCATTTATATAGCACCTTGGACAGTATTATCCCAAGATGCTTCACAGGAGCCTTAATGTGAGAAATTTGACCCCGAGTCACAGGAGAGTTTAGGGTCACATGTCCCAAAGGTTTGGCCAGATGGTTTTTATGGACTATTTTAATTGGAGGAAAAGGAGGTATTAAAATGGAGAAAACCAATCTGCTTCACTAATGTTCTTTATGGAAGGAAATCTGCCGTCCTTACCTGGTCGGGCCTACATGTGACTCCAGCCTCACAGCAATGTGGTTGACTCTTAGATGCTGTTTGAAATGGCCTAGCAAGCCACTCAGTTCATGAGCAATTAGGGACGAGGAGGAAACGCTGGCAGAACCAGCCAGGCCCACATCCCATGGATGTATTTGAGTAAAACGTTCAGGGAAGGAATTCCAGAGTTGGAGCCCACGCAGATGAAGACACAGCTACCAATGGGGAAACGATTCAAATTGTGGATGGTCACGGAGCCAGAATGAAAGGAAAACAGATATGGGAGGATGGTGGGACTGGAGGAGGTGGATAACCAGCAAGAAACATTTCTCTATCTCTGTGCTATCAGTTTCCATTATTCTCCTGACAACTTGGATCAAATTGTCCCTGACACTCCAAAATTCCCGGGAATACGGCCCTCGTTTGTGTCTCCATAGCTGCGTATCTGTCACATTTAAAATACTAACGTTACTTTGGTGAAGAGACAAATCTGTCAGAAATATCTCAGTGCTGCGTTCACACAAAATGGCCCCTGGGAAGAAACGCCAAATGGCTGCCTGATATTTGTGGATATTTTTCAGAGATTCCCAGAAAGGGAGAGATGGACAGAAGACACAGACACAGAGAGTGAGAAAAAGAGAGAGACACAGATTGATGGAGGTATAAAAGGTTTCCCTTTACCTGCACATGATTTAACTTGTTCCCAGTTGGTTTATGGATTCTCTCCTCAACTTATTGTCCAAAGTGCATCACTTCACATTTCTCAGTGTTGAAGTTAACTGTCTGTCCGTTTCATTTCCATCTCCTCTGCACCCGCTCTCGAACACAAATAATTGTCTGGTAGAAAGTGAGAAGGAGCCTCGGCAGAGAGGTTGGGAAGGATTGAATGGAGAGAGGCAGAAACCCTCAACACATTTCAAAACTACACTGATTTCCACTTGAAGGAATAACTTCTCCACCCCAACACTATCCCGTCATTCTCGATAAGCCCATGCTGCCCGTGTTCTGTGATAAATTACACGCAAGTGAAAAGATTATTTTAAATAGTGGGGTTACATTTGCCACCCCCCAATCTGTAGGAACTGCTCCAGAGTCTATAGAATTTTGGAAGATGACCAGCAATGCATCCAATATTTCCAGCGCCGCTTCCTTTAATACTCTGGGATGTAGATTATCAGGCCCTGGGGATTTGTCAGCCTTTAACCCCATTCATTCCCCCAGCACCATTTTCTTACTAATACTGATTTCCTTCAATTCAATTCCGCACTCTCACTAAACCATTGGTTCCCTAACATTTCTGCCAGGTTATCTGTGCGTCTTTTGTGAAGACAGAACCAAAGTATATGTTCAATTCTTCTGCCATTTCTTTGCTCCCCATTATAATTTCCCCGGAGAGATGGAGAGAGGCAGAGTCACTGAGAGATAGGGATGAGATAGTAATGCAGAGAGTAACAGTGAGATATTCAGGTGGGCAAGCAGCTAATAGTGGGGTACAACAAGGATCACTCCAAAGCCACAGATATTGCCTCATGTTGCCGCTGTCGCCATTTACCTTAAATCAGCACCCTCTGCTTTCCAAGCTTTCCCCCAATGTGCCGATTATCTCAAAGCCGATCCTCTCAGTCCCGGGACATCACTGCAGGAGTTCCTCAGGGTGAGTGTCCGAGGCCCCAACCATCTTCAGCTGCTCCATCACTGACCTTCCCTCCATAGGTGAGATGTTCGCTGATGATCGCAGCATTCACAACTCCTCAGATTGTGAAATAGTCAATGCCGGAATACTGAGCAGGACAGGCAGCATCTGTGTAAAGAGAAGCAGATTCTGGGACTGGGGGACTGAGAGACAGGAAGATAGTGAAACACACACAAACGCAGTGATGCACACACATCGATACACGCATAGTCTCACACACACACACAGATAGAGAACAGTCCCACAGTCTCACTCACAATATCCTAATCCCCCTGGCATTAAGGGGCAATTTATCACGGCCAATCAACCTAACGCACGCATCTTTGGAGTGTGGGAGGAAACCGGAGCACCCGGAGGAAACCCACGCAGACACGGGGAGAACGTGCAAACTCCACACAGACAGTGACCTGAGACCAAAATTGAACCCGGGTCCGTTGCACTGTGAGGCAGCAGAGCTAACCACTGTGACACCCATGTTGGCCTTCATTGCAAGAGGATTATCATAGCGCGCAAGAAACAAGACTTTTCACTGTATACTAATATGATAATAATAAATCAAATCAAAATAATTAATCAAGTCAAAGTATTTACCCTGCTAATCCCCCTAAGACTATGGGGAAAGTTAGCATGGCCAATCCACCGAACCCGCACATCGTTGGGCTGAGAGAAGGAAGAGCGGCACTCGGAGGAAACCCATGCAGATAGTGACCCGAGGCTGGATATGAACTTGTGTCCCTGGTGCTGTGATACAGCAGTGCTAACCACTGGTGCCACCGTGCTGCCCGCTCCTGTTTGGGAGCTTCACCAGGTTGACACCTCATTTTTAAGGGATGCCAGGTTGACCCCGTGGCTTGATGGTAATGGTTGAGTGGGGAATGAATCATTCTCTGTTACCTGCAGTGTCCTGGACATTGAGAGAAACTGACACTCAGACACATAAAACAACAACCTGCATTGATATAGCACCTTGAACAGAAACGTCCTCAGATGCTTCACAGGAGCCTGGAGTGAAAAATTAGAAGCCGAGTCACAGGCGAGTTTAGGGACAAAAGAATTGCCCCAAAGATCTGGTCAAAAAGGGGTTGTTATTAGGAAGTGTCTGAATGGTGGAAAGGGAGGTATGAAGACAGAGAGTTTTGGGAAGGAATTCCAGAGTTGGAGCCACACAGTGAACTGCAGACCCCAATGGTGAAAGGATTAAAATGGGGAATGGTCAGGGAGCCAGGATTAAAGGAAAACAGATATCAGAGGATGGTGGGACTGGGGGATATAGGGAGGGCTCATTTACAGAAGACAGTACCAAACTTTAACCACATCTCGTGTGAAGAAGTGCTTCCTAATTTAGAATTGAAAGAAGTTTAGAAGTTTATGTATTAGTGTCACAAGTCGGCTTACATTAACACGGTAATGAAGTTACTGTGAAAATCCCTTAGTCGCCACACTCCGGCGCCTGTTCGGGTAACACTGAGGGAGAATTTAGCACGGCCAATGCACCCTAAACAGCACATCTTTCAGACTGAGGGAGGAAACCGGAGCATCCGGAGGAAACCCACGCAGACACAGGGAGAACATGCGGACTCCGCACAGACAGGAATAAATGAATCTTTTTCTAAGTAGCAGGCAGTGACGAGTGGGGTCCCGCAGGGGTCAGTAATGGGTCCCAGATATTCACAAAACACATCAGTGATTTGGATGAGGGAACCAAACGTAATATTCTCAAGTTTGCTGATGAGATGAAACTTGGTGGGAATGTGAGTGATGAGGAGGATGTGAACAGGCTTCGGGGTGATTTAGACAAGTTGATTGAGTGGGGAAATACATGGCAGATGCAGAATAATGTGGATAAATGTGACGTTATCCACTTTGGACGGAGGAAGAGAATGGCAGAGTATTAGTTGAATGGTGATAGATTGGGAAATGTTGAACAAAGGGACCTGGGTATCTGAGAACACCAGTCACTGAAAGCAAGCATGCAGCTACAGCAAGCAGTTAGGACGACCAATGGGATGTTGTCCTTCATTGCAAGAGGATTGGAGTAGAAGAGCAAGGATGTCTTACTGCAGCTGGACAGAGCCTCGGTGAGACCACACCTGGAGTCTTGTGTGCAGTGTTCCTCTCCTTATCTGAGGAAGGATGTACTTGCCACAGAGGGAGAGCAGTGAATGTTCACCAGACTGATTCCTGGGATGGCAGCATTGATGTCTGAGGGGAGATTGGGTCGGCTGGCCCTGTATTCACTGGAATGTAGAAGAGTGAGAGGGGATCTAATTGAAAGGTATAAAATTCTGACAGAGCTGGACAGGCTGGATACAGGGATATTGTTTCCTCCGGCTGGGGGTGTCTGGAACAAGGGGTCACAGTCTCAGGATATGGGGGAGGCCATTTGGGACTGAGATGAGGGGAAACCTCTTCACTCAGAGGGTGGTGAACCTGTGGAATTCTCTCCCACAGAAAGCTGTGGAGACCAAGTCACTGAATATATTTAAGAAGGAAAGAGATAGATTTCTAGACTCTAAAGGTGTCGAGGTGTATGGGGAGAGCGCTGGGGTATGGCATTGAGACAGAGGATCGGCCATAATAGTGTTGAATGGTGGGTCAGGCTCGAAGGGCTGAATGGCCTCCTCCTCCTCCTATTTTCGATGTTGATGTGACCGCCCCAAGTCTCTTTGGGCCTCCACTCTTTCCAGCCTTTCCCCATTCATAAAGCAATCTGTTCTATCATTTTTAAAGTGGGTGACCACACAATTGTCTCCAATGAAATCCATCTTTCACTCTTGGAACCATTCAGTTAAGACATTTCACTTTAGGGCGGCACGGTGGCACAGTGGTTCGTACTGCTGCCTCACAGCGCCAGGGACCCGGGATCAATTCCAGCCTCAGCTCGCTGTCTGTGTAGAGTTCTCCCAGTGTCTGCGTGGGTTTCCTCCGGGTGCTCCAGTTTCCTCCCACAGTCCAAACATAGAACATAGAACATAGAACATAGAACATTACAGCGCAGAACAGGCCCTTCGGCCCACGATGTTGCACCGACCAGTTAAAAAAAAACTGTGACCCTCCAACCTAAACCAATTTCTTTTCGTCCATGAACCTATCTACGGATCTCTTAAACGCCCCCAAACTAGGCGCATTTACTACTGATGCTGGCAGGGCATTCCAATCCCTCACCACCCTCTGGGTAAAGAACCTACCCCTGACATCGGTTCTATAACTACCCCCCCTCAATTTAAAGCCATGCCCCCTCGTGCTGGATTTCTCCATCAGAGGAAAAAGGCTATCACTATCCACCCTATCTAAACCTCTAATCATCTTATATGTTTCAATAAGATCCCCTCTTAGCCGCCGCCTTTCCAGCGAAAACAATCCCAAATCCCTCAGCCTCTCCTCATAGGATCTCCCCTCCATACCAGGCAACATCCTGGTAAACCTCCTCTGCACCCTCTCCAAAGCCTCCACATCCTTCCTGTAATGTGGGGACCAGAACTGCACACAGTACTCCAAGTGCGGCCGCACCAGAGTTGTGTACAGTTGCAACATAACGCTACGACTCCTAAATTCAATCCCCCTACCAATAAACGCCAAGACACCATATGCCTTCTTAACAACCTTATCTACTTGATTCCCAACTTTCAGGGATCTATGCACACATACACCTAGATCCCTCTGCTCCTCCACACTATTCAAAGTCCTCCCGTTAGCCCTATACTCAACACATCTGTTATTCCTACCAAAGTGAATTACCTCACACTTCTCCGCATTAAACTCCATCCGCCACCTCTCGGCCCAACTTTGCAACCTGTCTAAGTCTTCCTGCAAACTACGACACCCTTCCTCACTGTCTACCACACCACCGACTTTGGTGTCATCAGCAAATTTGCTAATCCACCCAACTATACCCTCATCCAGATCATTAATAAATATTACAAACAGCAGTGGCCCCAAAACAGATCCCTGAGGTACACCACTTGTAACCGCACTCCATGATGAATATTTACTATCAACCACCACCCTCTGTTTCCTATCCGCTAGCCAATTCCTGATCCAATTTCCTAGATCACCCCCAATCCCATACATCTGCATTTTCTGCAGAAGCCTACCATGGTGAACCTTATCAAACGCCTTACTAAAATCCATATATACCACGTCCACTGCCTTGCCCCCATCCACCTCCTTGGTCACTTTCTCAAAAAACTCAATAAGGTTAGTAAGGCACGACCTACCTGCCACAAAACCATGCTGACTATCACCTATCAATTCATTACTCTCCAAATAACTATAAATCCTATCCCTTATAATTTTTTCCAACATCTTGCCGACAACAGAAGTGAGACTCACCGGTCTATAATTCCCGGGGAAGTCTCTGTTCCCCTTCTTAAACAATGGGACAACATTCGCTAACCTCCAATCTTCTGGTACTATACCAGAGGCCAACGACGACCTGAAGATCAGAGCCAGAGGCTCTGCAATCACTTCTCTTGCCTCCCAGAGAATCCTTGGATAAATCCCATCCGGACCAGGGGATTTATCTATTTTCAGACCCTCCAGAATATCCTGCACATCCTCCTTATCAACTGTAATACTGTCTATTCTACTCCCTTGCAACCCAGTGTCCTCCTCAGCTATATTCATGTCCCCTTGCGTGAACACCGAAGAGAAATATTGGTTCAATGCTTCACCAATCTCCTCCGGTTCCACACATAACTTCCCTCTGCCATCTATAACTGGCCCTAAACTTGCCCTAACCAACCTTCTGTTCTTGACATACCTATAGAAACATGTGCGGGTTAGGTGGATTGGCCATGATAAATTGACCTTAGTGTCAGGGGATTAACAGGGTAAATAGATGGGATTACGGGAATCGGGCCTGGGTGGGATTGTGGTCGATGCAGACTCGATGGGCCGAATGGTCTGCCCTTTAGGGATTCTATGATTCTAGGATCTCAAATCATTGATAAATACGATGAAACTGAGACAGACACGGGGGCTTTGCAGCAGCAGGCAGAATGGGAATCATTGCATCCTGCACCGAGTTTTATTACACAACCAATTTCAGAAAATTCACAACTCTAATTCACAACAGCAAAGTGTGGGATTGCAAACTTGGAATTATTAGCACAGGACTAAAGTTTAAAAGCTAAACACTGACATTCGGAAACAGGAGATGGCCTCACATCTTCAATTCTGTGATTGTCCCCCATCTCCTGCTCTGAATATTACAATATCTCTGCCCCCTTCATGCGTCTGCAGACTTTGAAAGTTACTCAGACACCGGTGAAACTAGTCTTTATCTCGGGGCGTTTCCTGTGAAATATGCACCTTCTGCAACGAGACACAATCTAATTGACGCTTTCTGATACAATCTGAATCTCCTTTCAAACAACCTCCCAACCCCACTGTGCAGGAATGTCTCCTTTTGTCACATTGTTGACACTTTATCAGGAGGGAAAAGTAGATTCAACTGACAGATTCTGAGCACCAGGTTGAATCTTTAAGATGTAAAACTGAACTGAAAGCCCAGGTCTCTCTGTTCCTGCATCCATTTTAACATTGACCCATTGATTTTAAATTGCTTCTCCTGTATAAAAATATAATCTATCGACCTCAGAGTTAAACATTAATAAGCGTCTGAGCATCAACTGCGAATTATAGAAGGTAGTTCCAAACTAATATCACAGCTGGTGTGGCAAAGTGTTTCTGAATTCCACTCCTACAAGTCTAAAATCCTCAACATTGTTTGAAATCCAATGTCCCCAAGTCCTGGACTCCCCAACCAGCAGGAAAAGTTGTTCTTTATCAGTCCTCTCCATTCCCCTTATTATCTTGAAGTGTTTGATCCAATCATCCCGTAGCCTAAATTCCAGCATTACAGAGTAACACTTCAACTACACTTTTCAACAAACAATCCCAAACCAAATACAGAACAGGGTTCATAGAATCCTGTAGTGCAGGAGGCCATTCGGCCCATCGAGTCAGCACTGACCACAATCCCACCCAGGCCCCATCCCTATAATCCCACACATTTACCTCAGCCACTCCTCCTGACACTAAGGGACAATTTAGCTTGGCCAATCCACCTAACCTGTACACCTGATAGAAGTCTGCCAGATTATGAGGGGCATGGACAGAGTGGATGGTCAGAAGCTTTTTCCCAGGGTGGAGGAGTTATTACTCGGGGGCATAGGTTTAAGGTGCGAGGGGCAAGGTTTAAAGGAGATGTGGGAGGAAAGTTTTTTTACACAGAGGGTGGTGGGTGCCTGGAACTCGTTGCCAGGGGAGGGAGTGGAAACGGATACGATAGTGACTTTTCAAGGGCGTCTTGACAAAGACATGAATAAGATGGGAATGGAGGGATATGGTCCCCGGAAGGGTAGGGGGTTTTAGTTCAGTCAGGCAGCATGGTCGGTGCAGGCTTGGAGAGCGGAAAGACCTGTTCCCGTGCTGTAATTTTCTTTGTTCTATCTTTGGAGTGTGGGATGAAACCGGAGCACCCGGAGGAAACCCACACAAACATGGGAAGGACGTTCAAACTCCAGTCAGAAAGTGACCCATGCTGGGAATCGAAGGCGGGTCCCTGGCACTGTGAGGAAGCAGTGCTAACCCCTGCATCACTGTGCCACCCCCATATTGAAAACTTGGGTTCAAATTCAAGACAGCCGCAAATTCACTTTGAGAAAAGTTCCCTCTGCTGTTGAAAGGAATTTTTAATTGAGGATTTTTATTTCTGGGAAAACTGAACTCACATTGAACAGCATCCCAGTGTGGGATTTAAACTCTCGTTTGTTTCAGTCATGGGGAGAGAGATGGAGCGAGAGGGAGAGATACAGATACAGAGGCAGAGAGACACAGAAACAGGATGGGATAGTGCTGTACATGTTTCAGAGCTGATACTGAGACACACACGAGATGTACAATCGCAGCCCAGAGTGAATCATTCTCTGTTACCTGCAGTGTCCTGGACATGGACAGAATCTGACACTCAGACACACACAACAACAACTTGCATTTATATAGCACCTTGAACAGTATCATCCCAAGATGCTTCACAGGAGCCTTAATGTGAGAAATTTGACCCCGAGTCACAGGAGAGTTTAGGGTCACATGTCCCAAAGGTTTGGCCAGATGGTTTTTACGAACTATTTTAATTGGAGGAAAAGGAGGTGTTAAAATGGAGAAAACCAATCTGCTTCACTCATGTCCTTTATGGAAGGAAATCTGCCGTCCTTACCTGGTCGGGCCTACATGTGACTCCAGCCTCACAGCAATGTGGTTGACTCTTAGATGCTGTTTGAAATGGCCTAGCAAGCCACTCAGTTCATGAGCAATTAGGGACGAGGAGTAAACGCTGGCAGAACCAGCCAGGCCCACATCCCATGGATGCATTTGAGTAAAACGTTCAGGGAAGGAATTCCAGAGTTGGAGCCCACGCAGATGAAGACACAGCTCCCAATGGGGAAACGATTCAAATTGTGGATGGTCACGGAGCCAGAAAGCTCCCTCTACACTGTCCCCCATCAAACACACCCAGGACAGGTACAGCACGGGGTTAGATACAGAGTAAAGCTCCCTCTACACTGTCCCCCATCAAACACTCCCAGGACAGGTACAGCACGGGTTTAGATACAGAGTGAAGCTCCCTCGACACTATCCCCATCAAACACTCCCAGGACATGTACAGCACGGGTTTTGATACAGAGTGAAGCTCCCTCGACACTGTCCCCATCAAACACTCCCAGGACAGGTACAGCACGGGGTTAGATACAGAGTAAAGCTCCCTCTACACTGTCCTCATCAAACACTCCCAGGACAGGTACAGCACGAGGTTAGATACAGAGTAAAGCTCCCTCTGCACTATCCCCATCAAACACTCCAAGGACAGATACAGCAGGGGGTTAGATATGGTGTAAAGCTCCCTCTACAATATCCCCATCAGACAAACCAAGGACAGGTACAGCACGGGGTTAGATACAGAGTAAAGCTCCCTCTTCACTGTCCCCATGAAACACTCCCATGACAGATACAGCAAGTGGTTAGATCTAGAGTAAAGCTCCCTCGACACTGTCCCCATCAAACACTCGCAGGACAGGTACAGCACGGGGTTAGATACAGAGTAAAGCTCCCTCTGCACTATCCCCATCAAACACTCCAAGGACAGATACAGCAGGGGGTTAGATATGGTGTAAAGCTCCCTCTACAATATCCCCATCAGACAAACCAAGGACAGGTACAGCACGGGGTTAGATACAGAGTAAAGCTCCCTCTTCACTGTCCCCATGAAACACTCCCATGACAGATACAGCAAGTGGTTAGATCTAGAGTAAAGCTCCCTCGACACTGTCCCCATCAAACACTCGCAGGACAGGCACAGCACGGGGTGAGATACAGATTAAATCTACCTCTACACTGTCCCCATCAAACACTCCCGGAACAGACACAGCACGGGGTGAGATACAGATTAAATCTCCCTCGACACTGTCCCCATCAAACACTCCCAGGACAGTTACAGCACGGGGTTAGATGCAGAGTAAAGCTCCCTCTACACTGTCCCCTTCAAACACTCCCAGGACAGGTACAGCAAGTGGTTAGATACAGAGTAAAGCTCCCACTTCACTGTCCTCATCAAACACTCCCAGGACATATACAGCACAGGGTTAGATACAGAGTAAAGCTCGCTGTACACTATCCCCATCAAACACTCTCAGGACATGTACAGCACGGGTTTCGAGACAGAGTGAAGCTCCCTCGACACTGTCCCCATCAAACACTCCCAGGACAGGGACAGCACGGGGTGAGATTCAGAGTGAAGCTCCCTATACACTGTCCCCATCAAATAATCCAATGACAGATACAGCATGGTGCTAGATTAAAGGAAAAGCTGCCTCCACATTGTGCACATCAAACAGGTCACCCTGTTGGGAGTCTTTTATAGACCTCCTAAAAGTTCTAGAGAGGTTGAGGAAAGGATTGCGGAGTCAATCCTGCTTAGGAGTGAAAGTAATAGGGCAATTGTTATGGGGGATTTTAACTTGACTAATATTGACTGGAATTGTTATAGCTCTAGCTCGTTAGAGGGGTCAGTTTTTGTTCAAAGCGTGCAGGAAGGTTTTTTGACTCAGTATGTAGACAGGCCAACTAGAGGTGAGGCTATATTGGATCTGGTGCTGGGAAATGAGCCAGACCAGGTGCTAGACTTGGAAGTTGGTGTGCATTTTGGTGATAGTGACCACAATTCGGTTACGTTCACCTTAGTGATGGAAAGGGATAGGCATGAACCTCGGGCCAGTGGTTTTAGCTGGGGGAAGGGTAATTATGAGGCTATTAGGAGAGAATTAGGAAACATAGGTTGGACTAGGAGATTACAGGGACTGGGAACGTCCGACATGTGGAGTTTTTTCAAGGAGCAGCTACTGCGAGTCTGTGATAGGTATGTCCCTGTCAGGCAAGGAGGAATTGGTAGGGCTAGGGAACCGTGGTGCACCAAAAAAGTTTCTTTGTTGGTTAAAAAGAAAAAGGAGGCTTATGTTCGGATGAGACGTGAGCACTCGGGTAGTGCACTAGAAAGCTTTAGATTGGCTAAGAGGGAGTTGAAGAGCGAGCTTAGAAGGGCTAAAAGGGGACATGAGAAGACTTTGGCGGATAGGGTTAAAGAGAATCCTAAGGCGTTCTATAGGTATGTCAAGAACAGAAGGTTGGTTAGGGCAAGTTTAGGGCCAGTTATAGATGGCAGAGGGAAGTTATGTGTGGAACCGGAGGAGATTGGTGAAGCATTGAACCAATATTTCTCTTCGGTGTTCACGCAAGGGGACATGAATATAGCTGAGGAGGACACTGGGTTGCAAGGGAGTAGAATAGACAGTATTACAGTTGATAAGGAGGATGTGCAGGATATTCTGGAGGGTCTGAAAATAGATAAATCCCCTGGTCCGGATGGGATTTATCCAAGGATTCTCTGGGAGGCAAGAGAAGTGATTGCAGAGCCTCTGGCTCTGATCTTCAGGTCGTCGTTGGCCTCTGGTATAGTACCAGAAGATTGGAGGTTAGCGAATGTTGTCCCATTGTTTAAGAAGGGGAACAGAGACTTCCCCGGGAATTATAGACCGGTGAGTCTCACTTCTGTTGTCGGCAAGATGTTGGAAAAAAATTATAAGGGATAGGATTTATAGTTATTTGGAGAGTAATGAATTGATAGGTGATAGTCAGCATGGTTTTGTGGCAGGTAGGTCGTGCCTTACTAACCTTATTGAGTTTTTTGAGAAAGTGACCAAGGAGGTGGATGGGGGCAAGGCAGTGGACGTGGTATATATGGATTTTAGTAAGGCGTTTGATAAGGTTCACCATGGTAGGCTTCTGCAGAAAATGCAGATGTATGGGATTGGGGGTGATCTAGGAAATTGGATCAGGAATTGGCTAGCGGATAGGAAACAGAGGGTGGTGGTTGATAGTAAATATTCATCATGGAGTGCGGTTACAAGTGGTGTACCTCAGGGATCTGTTTTGGGGCCACTGCTGTTTGTAATATTTATTAATGATCTGGATGAGGGTATAGTTGGGTGGATTAGCAAATTTGCTGATGACACCAAAGTCGGTGGTGTGGTAGACAGTGAGGAAGGGTGTCGTAGTTTGCAGGAAGACTTAGACAGGTTGCAAAGTTGGGCCGAGAGGTGGCGGATGGAGTTTAATGCGGAGAAGTGTGAGGTAATTCACTTTGGTAGGAATAACAGATGTGTTGAGTATAGGGCTAACGGGAGGACTTTGAATAGTGTGGAGGAGCAGAGGGATCTAGGTGTATGTGTGCATAGATCCCTGAAAGTTGGGAATCAAGTAGATAAGGTTGTTAAGAAGGCATATGGTGTCTTGGCGTTTATTGGTAGGGGGATTGAATTTAGGAGTCGTAGCGTTATGTTGCAACTGTACACAACTCTGGTGCGGCCGCACTTGGAGTACTGTGTGCAGTTCTGGTCCCCACATTACAGGAAGGATGTGGAGGCTTTGGAGAGGGTGCAGAGGAGGTTTACCAGGATGTTGCCTGGTATGGAGGGGAGATCCTATGAGGAGAGGCTGAGGGATTTGGGATTGTTTTCGCTGGAAAGGCGGCGGCTAAGAGGGGATCTTATTGAAACATATAAGATGATTAGAGGTTTAGATAGGGTGGATAGTGATAGCCTTTTTCCTCTGATGGAGAAATCCAGCACGAGGGGGCATGGCTTTAAATTGAGGGGGGGTAGTTATAGAACCGATGTCAGGGGTAGGTTCTTTACCCAGAGGGTGGTGAGGGATTGGAATGCCCTGCCAGCATCAGTAGTAAATGCGCCTAGTTTGGGGGCGTTTAAGAGATCCGTAGATAGGTTCATGGACGAAAAGAAATTGGTTTAGGTTGGAGGGTCACAGTTTTTTTTTTTAACTGGTCGGTGCAACATCGTGGGCCGAAGGGCCTGTTCTGCGCTGTAATGTTCTATGTTCTATGTTCTAACACACCCAGGACAGGTACAGCACGGGGTTAGATACAGCTCAAATCTTCCTCTCCATTTTGCCCATCATTGTGTGTGTGTGTGTGTGATAGAGAGAGTGTGTGTGTGTGTGAGAGAGAGTGTGTGTGTGAGAGAGAGTGTGTCTGTGTGTGAGAGAATGTGTGTGTGAGAGAGAGGGTCTGTGTGTGTGTGAGAGAGAGTGTGTGTACGAGAGAGTGTGTGTGAGATAGAGTGTGTGCGAGAGAGAGAGAGTGTGCGAGAGAGAGAGTGTGTGCGAGAGAGAGTGTGTGCGAGAGAGAGAGTGTGTGCGTGAGAGAGAGAGTGTGCGTGAGAGAGAGTGTGTGCGTGAGAGAGAGTGTGTGCGTGAGAGAGAGAGTGTGTGCGTGAGAGAGAGTGTGTGCGTGAGAGAGAGTGTGTGCGTGAGAGAGAGGGTGTGTGTGTGAGAGAGTGTGTGAGAGAGAGAGTGTGTGTGAGAGAGAGAGTGTGTGTGAGAGAGAGAGAGTGTGTGTGAGAGAGAGAGTGTGTGCGAGAGAGAGAGAGTGTGTGTGTGAGAGAGAGTGTGTGTGTGAGAGAGAGAGTGTGTGTGAGAGAGAGAGTGTGTGCGAGAGAGAGAGAGTGTGTGTGTGAGAGAGAGTGTGTGTGTGAGAGAGAGAGTGTGTGTGAGAGAGAGTGTGTGTGAGAGAGAGTGTGTGTGTGAGAGAGAGACAGAGTGTGTGTGAGAGAGAGAGGTGTGTGTGTGAGAGAGAGAGACTGTGTGTGAGAGAGAGTGTGTGTGTGTGTGAGAGAGTGTGTGTGAGAGAGAGCGAGTGTGTGTGTGAGAGAGTGTGTGTGTGTGTGTGAGAGAGTGTGTGCGAGAGAGAGTGTGTGCGAGAGAGAGTCTGTCTGTGTGAGAGAGAGAGAGTGTGTGCGAGAGAAAGACTGTGTGTGTGAGAGAGTGTGTGTGTGAGAGAGTGTGTGTGTGAGAGAGTGTGTGTGTGTGAGAGTGTGTCTGTGAGTGAGAGTATATGTTTGAGAGAGTGTATGTGTGAGAGAGTGAGTGTATGTGAGTGAGAGACTGTGTGCATGTGTGTGAGAGTGTGTCAGTGAGAGAGAGTGTATGTGTGAGAGAGTGAGTGCATGTGTGTGAGAGTGTCAGTTGGAGATAATGCATGGGTGAGAGTGTGTGAGCGTGAAAGTGTGTGTGAGAGAATGTGTGTGAGAGAGAAAGTGTGTGTGACAGAGAGAAAGAGCATGTGTGTGAGTGAGAGAGTGCGTAAGAGATAGTGTATGTGTGTGTGAGAGACAGAGAGAGCATGTGTGTGTGTGTGTGTGTGTGTGTCTGAGAGTGTGCAAGGAGAGCGTGTGTGTGACCTGATCTTCCTCGACAGTCTATCAGTAACTGAAACACGGGATTAGATGCAAAGTAAAGCTCCCTCGACACTGTTCCCATCAAACACTCCCAGGAAACGTACAGGTACAGCACAGAGTTCGATACAGAGTAAAGCTCTCTCTACACTGTTCCCATCAAACACTCCCAGGACAGACACAGCACAGAGTTTGATACAGAGTAAAGCTCCCCCTACACTGTCCCCATCCAACACACCCAGGACAGATACAGCACGGGGTTAGATACAGAGTAAAGCTCCCTCTACACTGTCCCCATCAAACACTCCCAGGACAGGTACAGCACAGGGTGAGATACAGATTAAAGCTCACTGTACACTGTCCCCATCAAAACAGTCCCAGTACAGATACAGCACGGGGTTAGATATAGAGTAAAGCTCCCTCGACACTGTCCCCATCAAACAAACCAAGGACAGATACAGCACGGGGTTAGATACAGAGTAAATCTCCCTCTGCACTGTCCCCAACAAACACTCCCAGGACAGATACAACACGGGGTTAGATCCAGAGTAAATCTCCCTCTGCACTGTTCCCAACAAACACTCCCAGAACAGTTACAGCACGGGGTTAGATACGGAGTAAAGCTCCCTCTACACTGTCCCCATCAAACACTCCCAGGACAGGTACAGCACGGGGTTAGATACAGAGTAAAGCTCTCGCTACACTGTCCCCATCAATACTCCCAGGACAGGTCCAGCACGGGGTTAGATACAGATTAAAGCTCACTGTACACTGTCCCCATCAAACAGTCCCAGAACAGATACAGCACGGGGTAAGACATAGAGTAAAGCTCCCTCTACACTGTCCCCATCAAACACTCCCAGGACAGGTGCAGCACGGGGTTAGATACAGAGTAAAGCTCCCTCTACACTGTCCCCATCAAACAAACCAAGGACAGGTACAGCACGGGTTTAGATACAGAGTAAAGCTCCCTCGACACTGTCCCCATCAAACACTCCCAGGGCAGGGACAGCATGGGTTAGATACAGAGTAAAGCTCCCTCTGCACTATCCCCATCAAACACTCCAAGGACAGATACAGCAGGGGGTTAGATACAGAGTAAAGCTCCCTCTACACTGTCCCCATGAAACACTCCCATGACAGATACAGCAAGTGGTTAGATGTAGAGTAAAGCTCCCTCGACACTGTCCCCATCAAACACTCCCAGGACAGGTACAGCATGGGATTAGATACAGAGTAAATCTACCTGAACACTGTCCCCATCAAACACTCCCGGAACAGACACAGCACGGGGTGAGATACAGATTAAATCTCCCTCGACACTGTCCCCATCAAACACTCCCAGGACAGTTACAGCACGGGGTGAGATACAGATTAAATCTCCCTCGACGCTGTCCTCTTCAAACACTCCCAGGACAGGTACAGCACGGGGTTAGATACAGATTAAATCTCCCTCTACACTGTCCCCATCAAACTCGCCCAGCACAGGTACAGCACGGGGTTAGATACAGAGTAAAGCTCCCTCGACACTGTCCCCATCAAACACTCCCACAACAGAGACAGCACGGGGTTAGATACAGAGTAAAGCTCCCTCGACACTGTCCCCATCAAACACTCCCAGGACAGGTACAGCACGGAGTTAGATACAGAGTAAAGCTCCCTCGACACTGTCCACATCAAACACTCCCACCACAGATACAGCAAGTGGTTAGATACAGAGTAAAGCTCCCACTTCACTGTCCTCATCTAACACTCCCAGGACAGGTACAGCACAGGGTTAGATACAGAGTAAAGCTCCCTCTACACTGTCCCCATCAAACACTCCCAGGACAGGTACAGCACAGGGTTAGATACAGAGTAAAGCTCCCTCTACACTGTTCCCATCAAACACTCCCAGGACAGGTACAGCACAGGGTTAGATACAGAGTAAAGTTCCCTCTACACTATCCCCATCAAACACTCCCAGGACAGGTACAGCATGGGGTTAGATACAGAGTGAAGCTCCCTCTACACTGTCCCCATCAAACACTCCCAGGACAGGTACAGCACGGGGTTAGATACAGAGTAAAGCTCCCTCTACACTATCCCCATCAAACACTCCCAGGACAGGTACAGCACGGGGTTAGATACAGAGTAAAGCTCCCTCTACACTGTCCCCCATCAAACACTCCCAGGACAGGTACAGCACAGGGTTAGATACAGAGTAAAGCCCCCTCTAAACTGACCCCATCAAACACTCTCAGGACAGGTACAGCACGGGGTTAGATACAGAGTAAAGCTCCCTCTACACTGTCCCCATCAAACACTCTCAGGACAGGTGCAGCACAGGGTTAGATACAGAGTAAAGCTCCCTCTACACTGTCCCCATCAAACACTCTCAGGACAGGTGCAGCACAGGGTTAGATACAGAGTAAAGCTCCCTCTACACTGTCCCCATCAAACACTCTCAGGACAGGTGCAGCACAGGGTTAGATACAGAGTAAAGCTCCCTCTACACTGTCCCCATCAAACACTCCCAGGACAGACACAGCACAGAGTTTGATACAGAGTAAAGCTCCCCCTACACTGTCCCCATCCAACACACCCAGGACAGATACAGCACGGGGTTAGATACAGAGTAAAGCTCCCTCTACACTGTCCCCATCAAACACTCCCAGGACAGGTACAGCACAGGGTTAGATACAGATTAAAGCTCACTGTACACTGTCCCCATCAAACAGTCCCAGAACAGATACAGCCTGGGGTTAAATATAGAGTAAAACTCCCTCGACACTGTCCCCATCAAACAAACCAAGGACAGATACAGCACAGGGTTAGATACAGAGTAAAGCTCCCTCTGCACTGTCCCCAACAAACTTGCCCAGGACAGGTACACACGGGTTTAGATACAGAGTAAATCTCCCTCGATACTGTCCCCATCAAACAAACCAAGGACAGATACAGCACGGGGTTCGATACAGAGTAAATCTCCCTCTGCACTGTCCCCAACAAACACTCCCAGGACAGATACAACACGGGGTTAGATCCAGGGTAAATCTCCCTCTGCACTGTTCCCAACAAACACTCCCAGAACAGTTACAGCACGGGGTTAGATACAGAGTAAAGCTCCCTCTACACTGTCCCCATCAAATACTCCCAGGACAGGTCCAGCACGGGGTTAGATACAGATTAAAGCTCCCTCTCCACTGTCTCCATCAAACACTCCCAGGACAGGTACAGCACAGGGTTAGATACAGAGTAAAGCTCCCTCTACACTGTCCCCATCAAACAAACCAAGGAAAGGTACAGCACGGGTTTAGATACAGAGTAAAGCACCCTCGATACTGTCCCCATCAAACACTCCCAGGGCAGGGACAGCATGGGTTAGATACAGAGTAAAGCTCCCTCTGCACTATCCCCATCAAACACTCCAAGGACAGATACAGCAGGGGGTTAGATATGGAGTAAAGCTCCCTCTACAATATCCCCATCAGACAAACCAAGGACAGGTACAGCACGGGGTTAGATACAGAGTAAATCTCCCTCTTCACTGTCCCCATGAAACACTCCCATGACAGATACAGCAAGTGGTTAGATGTAGAGTAAAGCTCCCTCGACACTGTCCCCATCAAACACTCCCAGGACAGACACAGCACAGAGTTTGATACAGAGTAAAGCTCCCCCTACACTGTCCCCATCCAACACACCCAGGACAGATACAGCACGGGGTTAGATACAGAGTAAAGCTCCCTCTACACTGTCCCCATCAAACACTCCCAGGACAGGTACAGCACAGGGTTAGATACAGATTAAAGCTCACTGTACACTGTCCCCATCAAACAGTCCCAGAACAGATACAGCCTGGGGTTAAATATAGAGTAAAACTCCCTCGACACTGTCCCCATCAAACAAACCAAGGACAGATACAGCACAGGGTTAGATACAGAGTAAAGCTCCCTCTGCACTGTCCCCAACAAACTTGCCCAGGACAGGTACACACGGGTTTAGATACAGAGTAAATCTCCCTCGATACTGTCCCCATCAAACAAACCAAGGACAGATACAGCACGGGGTTCGATACAGAGTAAATCTCCCTCTGCACTGTCCCCAACAAACACTCCCAGGACAGATACAACACGGGGTTAGATCCAGGGTAAATCTCCCTCTGCACTGTTCCCAACAAACACTCCCAGAACAGTTACAGCACGGCGTTAGATACAGAGTAAAGCTCCCTCTACACTGTCCCCATCAAATACTCCCAGGACAGGTCCAGCACGGGGTTAGATACAGATTAAAGCTCCCTCTACACTGTCTCCATCAAACACTCCCAGGACAGGTACAGCACAGGGTTAGATACAGAGTAAAGCTCCCTCTACACTGTCCCCATCAAACAAACCAAGGACAGGTACAGCACGGTTTTAGATACAGAGTAAAGCACCCTCGATACTGTCCCCATCAAACACTCCCAGGGCAGGGACAGCATGGGTTAGATACAGAGTAAAGCTCCCTCTGCACTATCCCCATCAAACACTCCAAGGACAGATACAGCAGGGGGTTAGATATGGAGTAAAGCTCCCTCTACAATATCCCCATCAGACAAACCAAGGACAGGTACAGCACGGGGTTAGATACAGAGTAAATCTCCCTCTTCACTGTCCCCATGAAACACTCCCATGACAGATACAGCAAGTGGTTAGATGTAGAGTAAAGCTCCCTCGACACTGTCCCCATCAAACACTCCCAGGACAGGTACAGCATGGGGTTAGATACAGAGTAAATCTACCTGAACACTGTCCCCATCAAACACTCCCGGAACAGACACAGCACGGGGTGAGATACAGATTAAATCTCCCTCGACACTGTCCCCATCAAACACTCCCAGGACAGGTACAGCACGGGGTTAGATACAGATTAAATCTCCCTCTACACTGTCCCCATCAAACTCGCCCAGCACAGATACAGCAAGTGGTTAGGTACAGAGTAAAGCTCCCACTTCACTGTCCTCATCTAACACTCCGAGGACATATACAGCACAGGGTTAGATACAGAGTAAAGCTCCCTCTACACTATCCCCATCAAACACTGCCAGGACAGGTACAGCACGGGTTTAGATACAGAGTAAAGCTCCCTATACACTGTCCCCATCATATAATCCAATGACAGACACAGCATGGTGCTAGATTAAAGGAAAAGCTGCCTCCACATTGTGCACATCAAACACACCCAGGGCAGGTACAGCACGGGGTTAGATACAGCTCAAATCTTCCTCTACATTTTGCCCATCATTGTGTGTGTGAGAGAATGTGTGTGTGAGAGAGAGAGAGAGTGTGTGTGTGAGAGAGAGAGAGTGTGTGTGTGTGTGAGAGAGAGTGTGTGTGTGTGAGAGAGAGTGTGTGAGAGAGTGTGTGTGAGAAAGAGAGAGTGTGTGTGAGAGAGAGAGTGTGTGTGAGAGAGAGAGTGTGTGCGAGAGAGAGAGTGTGTGTGAGAGAGAGTGTGTGTGTGAGAGAGAGTGTGCGTGTGAGAGAGAGTGTGTGCGAGAGAGAGTGTGTGCGAGAGAGAGTGTGTCCGAGAGAGAGAGCGTGTGCGTGAGAGAGAGTGTGTGTGTGAGAGAGAGAG
The DNA here is from genome assembly GCF_964213995.1 of Mustelus asterias. Classification (NCBI taxonomy): domain Eukaryota; kingdom Metazoa; phylum Chordata; class Chondrichthyes; order Carcharhiniformes; family Triakidae; genus Mustelus; species Mustelus asterias. The sequence continues at coordinate 464,968 of NW_027590273.1, read as the reverse complement.
AGACTGTGTGAGAGACAGAGTGTGTGCGTGAGAGAGTGTGTGCGTGAGAGAGTATATGTTTGAGAGAGAGTGTATATGTGAGAGAGAGAGTGAGTGTGTGAGAGAGTGTGTGTGTGAGAGAGAGAGTGTGTGCGAGACAGAGAGTGTGTGTGTGAGAGAGAGTGTGTGTGTGTGAGAGAGTGAGTTTATTTGTGTGTGAGAGACTGAGTGCATGTGTGTGAGAGTGTCAGTTGGAGATAATGCATGGGTGAGAGTGTGTGAGCGTGAAAGTGTGTGTGAGAGAATGTGTGTGAGAGAGAAAGTGTATGTGACAGAGAGAAAGAGCATGTGTGTGAGTGAGAGAGTGCGTAAGAGATAGTGTATGTGTGTGTGTGAGACAGAGAGAGCATGTGTGTGTGTGTGTCTGAGAGTGTGGAAGGAGAGCTTGTGTGTGACCTGATCTTCCTCTACAGTCTATCAGTAACTGAAACACGGGATTAGATGCAAAGTAAAGCTCCCTCGACACTGTTCCCATCAAACACTCCCAGGAAAGGTACAGGTACAGCACAGAGTTCGATACAGAGTAAAGCTCCCTCCACACTGTCCCCATGAAACACTCCCAGGACAGGTACAGCACGGGGTTAGATACAGATTAAAGCTCACTGTACACTGTCCCCATCAAAACCGTCCCAGAACAGATACAGCACGGGGTTAGATATAGAGTAAAGCTCCCTCTACACTGTCCCCATCAAACACTCCCAGGACAGGTACAGCACGGGGTTAGACATAGAGTAAAGCTCCCTCTACACTGTCCCCATCAAACACTCCCAGGACAGGTACAGCACGGGGTTAGATACAGATTAAAGCTCACTGTACACTCTCCCCATCAAAACCGTCCCAGAACAGATACAGCACGGCGTTAGATATAGAGTAAAGCTCCCTCTACACTGTCCCCATCAAACACTCCCAGGACAGGTACAGCACGGGGTTAGATCCAGAGTAAAGCTCCCTCTACACTGTCCCCATGAAACACACACAGGACAGGTACAGCACGGGGTTAGATACAGATAAAGCTCCCTCTGCACTGTCACTATCAAATAACTATCAAATCTCCACATCATGACGATCAAATATTCCAATGACAGACACAGCATGGGGATAGATACAGGGAAAAGCTGCCGACACATCAATCACACCCAGGACAGGTACAGCATCGGGTGAGATACAGCGTATATCTCCCTCTACATTGTGTGTGTGAGAGAGAGAGAGAGTGTGTGTGAGAGAGAGTGTGTGTGTGTGTGTGTGTGTGAGAGAGAGAGAGAGTGTGTGTGTGTGAGATAGTATGTGTGCGTCGGAGAGTGTGAGAGAGTGTGTGTGAGAGAGAGAGAGGGCGTGTGTGTGTGAGAGAGAGAGAGCGTGTGTGTGCATGAGATTATGTGTGTGTCTAAGAGTGTGTAAGAGAGAGTGTGTGTGTGTGAGCTGATCTTTCTCCACACCCTATCGGTAACTGCAACACGATATTCTGCACCCTTTCCTCTCCTTCTCCCTGTGTACTCTATGTACAGAATGTTTTGTCTGTATAGCGCACAAGAAACAATACTTTTCACTGCATCCCAATACAAATCAATCAAATCAAATCAAATTAACACGGTGAAGTTTGGACCCTGTGGGGTGACAGTTGTCTGAATACAGATTCTATCTTATTGTAACATTCAGGTACCACGTGTACTGAGCTCACCAGCGTTCTGTCTGTATTGTGTGAATCCAGTCTTGAAATATCCACTGATGTTGCTAATTCTGCCAAGACAGAAACAGAAAGAGTGTTTGAATTCTCCGTGATTAGACCCCTTAACGATAAACAACATGGTGGATGAGAGGGATAGAGAGAGAGAGGAAGAGAGAGAGATGGAGCGATGGAGAGTAACAGAGAGATAGGGAGAGGGAGCAATGCAGAGAGTAACAGTTAGACAGTGAGGAATAGAGATTAATTCAGATGGATAGTGAGTGACAGGGGAGTCCGAGACGCTACATAAGCAAGGTAAAGATTTGAAAATGGAGGAGTGTTTCTTACCCACTTTTAAAAGACAATCCACACTCACACCAGTCACATTTCACACTCTCTGCTCAGTCCTGTGTTGGGGGGTGTTGAGTGTGGGATCAGTGTTTGCTTTTCTCAAACCGCACTGATATTCCCAACAAGGGCAAGAGGTTTCAGTGTTTAAAAATGTAAACATTTAAAAACAAAAGCAGACAGGATTTGGTTAAATCTCACGGGATCCAGGGTGAGGTAGCCAAATGGATATAAAATAGGCTTGATGACAGAAGACAGAGGGTGGTTGTAGAGGGTTGTTTTTTTGGTCAAACTGGAGGCCTGTGACCAGCGGGGTGCCTCAGGGATCGGTGCTGGGTCCACTGTTATTTGTCATTTATATTAATGATTTGGATGAGAATTTAGGAGGCATGGTTTGTAAGTTTGCAGTTGACACCAAGATTTGTGGCATAGTGGACAGTGAAGAAGGTTATCTCGGGTTGCAATGGGATCTTGATCAATTGGGCCAGTGGGCTGTTGAATGGCAGATGGAGTTTAATTTAGATAAATGCGAGGTGATACATTTTGGTGGATCGAACCAACACAGGACTTACTCAGTTAATGGTAGGGTGTTGGTGAGAGTTACAGAACAAAGAGATCTCGGGGTACAGATTGATAGCTCCTTGAAAGTGGAGTCACAGGTGGATAGAGTGGTGAAGAAGGCATTCCACATGCTTGGTTTCATTGGTCAGAACATTGAACACAGGAGTTGGGACGTCTTGTTGAAGTTGTACAAGACATTGGTAAGACCACACTTGGAATGCTGTGTATTGTTCTGGTAACCCTTATAGAAAGGAGATTATTAAGCTAGAAAGTGTGCAGAAAAGAATTACTCGGATGCTATGGGGTCCTGATGGTTTGAGTTATAATGAGAGGCTGGATACTCTGGGACTTTTTTCCCCTTGAGTTGGCTTAGTGGTGTTCTTCTAGAGGTCTCTCAAATAATGAGGGCATGGATACAGCAGCTTTATAGAACCTTAGTTAGGCCGCACTTGGAATATAGTGTTCAATTCTGATCGACACACTATCAGAAAGATGTGGAGAATTTGGAGAGGGTTCAGAAAAGATTTACCAGGATGTTGCCTGGTATGGAGGGCATTAGCTCTGAGGACAGATTGGAGAAACTTGGTTTGTTCTCACTGGAACGACGGAGGTTGAGGGGCGACCTGATAGAATTCTACAAGATTATGAGGGGCATGGACAGAGTGGATAGTCAGAAGCTTTTTACCAGGGTGGAAGATTCAAAATCTAGGGGGCATAGGTTTAAGGTGTGAGGGGCAAGGTTTAAAGGAGATGTACAAGGCAAGTTTTTTTACACAGAGGGTGGTGGGTGCCTGGAACTCGCTGCCGGGGGAGGGAGTGGAAGCAGATACGATAGTGAGTTTTACGGAACGTCTGGACAAATACATGAATAGGATGGGAATAGAGGGATACGGTCCCCGGAAGGGTAGGGGGTTTTAGTTCAGTCAGGCAGCATGGTTGGTGCAGGCTTGGAGGGCCCAAGGGCCTGTTCCTGTGCTGTAATTCTCTTTGTTCTTTGATAAGCTCGTCAACATCTTTTCCAAAAGGGAGGGGAGTCTAAAACTAGAAGACACAGGTTTAAGGTGAGAGGGGAGAGGGTCCAGAGGGCAATTCTTTTCACACATAGGGTGGTGAGGGATTGGAACAAGCTGCCAGAAGTCGTAGTAGAAGCGGACACAATTTTATATTTTAAAAAGCATTTAGACAGTTATTCTGGTAAGATTGGTGTGGAGGGATTTGGGCCAAACGCAAGGCATTTGATACGAGCTTTATGGTTAAAAACTGGGTGGCAGGGAAAAGTTGGGCCAAAGGGCCCATTTGTATCTGAGCTCTGTTTTCTGCCCGGAAACCATTTCTCAATCCATCCCAGTATTTTCCAAATTTGTGGATTGGACACAGTAAATTGCCGTTTCCTGTCCAAAGCTGTGTTGGTTCGGTGGATTAAGGTAAATGTGTGGGGTTACGGGGATAGGGCTGGGTCAAGGGCCTTGGTAAGATACTGTGTCAGAGAGTCAGTACAGACTCGATGGGCTGAATGGTCTCCTTCTGCACTGCAGGGATTCTGTGACTCTACTATTAAGATCACTTTGTCATTTGAAGCTTCCAGCTAAAATGCTGACAATGCTGCCTATTTCTGTGCACTTTGGCAAATGTTCTGTCTCATCACCGGGCGACACGGTGGCACAGTGGTTAGCACTGCTGACTCACAGCGCCAGGGATCTGGGTTCGATTCCCCGCCTCGAGTGACTGTCTGTGTGGAGTTTGCACGTTTGCTAAATTGCCCCTTAGTGTCAGGGGGATTTGGGCGTGGGTGGGATTATTGTTGGGGCAGGCTTGTTGGGCTGAATGGCCTCATTCTGCAGTGTAGGAATGGTTGATAAATAGTGAAACTGAGACACAAACTGGGGCTTGGCAGCAGCAGACAGAATGGGAATCATTGCATCCTGCAGGGATTTTTATTACAGAATCAATTTCAGAAAATTTACAACTCAAAAGTCACAACAGCAAAGTGTGGGATTGCAAACTTGGAATGATTAGCCTAGGACTAAAGTTTAAAAGCTACAGATTGACATTCAGAAACAAGAGATGGCCTCACATCTTCAATTCTGTGATTGTCTGGCATCTCCTGCTCTGAATATTACAAAATCTCTGCCCCCTTCATGCGTCTGGAGACTTTGAAAGTTACGCAGACATTGGTAAAACTTTCCTTTATCTCAAGGCATCTCCTGTGAAATAGTCAACTTCTGCAAAGAGACACAATCTAATTGACACTTTCTGAATCTCCTTTCAAACAACCTCCCAACCCCACTGTGCAGGATGCAGGAATGTCACCTTTTGTCACATTCCCCAACACAATTGTTGACACGTTTTCGGGACAG
>NW_027590273.1:7500-107500 GCF_964213995.1 Mustelus asterias | reverse complement strand
GGCCAATGCACCCTAACCAGCACATCTTTCAGACTGTGGGAGGAAACCGGAGCACCCGGAGGAAACCCACGCAGACACGGGGAGAACGTGCAGACTCCGCACAGACAGTGACCCAAGCCGGGAATCGAACCCGGGTCCCTGGCACTGTGAGGCAGCAGTGCGAACCACCGGTGATAAGGGGGAGAGTTAACAGAAAGCAGCTGGTGAGAATATACTGGCCGCTTTTAATTTAATCCATATTAATGAATTAGAAACTTTTAACCTAAGGAATTGACATCCGAGGATTTCAGTTTAAAATCCCATTGAAGCTCCCTGTCTCATAATGGGATGTTTTTGCCTGTATTTCGTAATTAGTGACTTCATATCTCACAGCGAGATAAATAAAACTTTTTTCCAATTGATAGGGACAGCTCAATGGACAAAACTGGTGTGAGAAAGGGGCAAATCCTTTGAAAATGGAGGCAGAGAGGAGGCTTTGTTCAACTCCCATTCTTTCCCTGTCTTCAGCAGGCTGGGCAGGAAGTGTGAGCAGAGAGGGGGGGATAGACAGACACACACTGACACAATCCCCCCAATACACTCACTCACACATCCCCATTCCCCCTCCACTCGCTGGGTTGTGGGGAGCGGCTGCAAGGATTTTCAGGGCTGCTGTGGGGGGTGGAGAGTCAGGGGTGATTGAAATGGACGAACACGACCTACAGGGGAAAAGAAATAAAGTTTGAAACTAAACTAAAGAAACTAAAGACAGGAACTTGCAGAATCCATTGCCTCCCTGCATTAACATATCAAGAGTCAGTCTGACATTGCCACAAACTCCTCTGGGGTGAGAGGGGGAGGGGGGGGGTGAATTAGCATCTCAATAGAGAGACAGACATTGTAAACATGTCAGAGACTCAGGGTGGGGTTTGCATCCAGCACACTCAGGATAAATGTGAATCTGAGAGCCTTCAGTCCCCACACCAATAATCCCCCTGCACTGAAAACATTCCCACTCTGATTCAGTGTGTGTGTGTGTCAGTGTGTGTGTCAATCTGCTTTTTGACCTGTGCTTTGCTTGTGTGGACATGATGCTGAATGGACTTGAATGGAAATGCTGGACTCCTCGCTGTGATATGTTGTGTGTCTTATTGTTAAAATGGCCGTGTCTCTTTTTCTCTCTCTTTTTAACCAATTTTTATCTCTTTTTCTCCTGAGGAATTTTGAAAACTGGGGATGTGTCGAGGATCCAAAGGACGGGAATGTTTGTGACCAGGATGAAGGAGAGGAGCTTCTTCCAGAGGGAGGGCTGACTGAGGCCTGTTGCTCAGGCTTCACCCTGAGTGAGTTGTGTCTGTTTATTAACCTGATCCAGATTTAATGTTTCATATCAGAGGGAGCGAGATCTGAATGAGAGTGGAATAGAGAGAGAGAGAGAAACACACAGGGAGGGAACTGTCTCATAGAATCATAGAAACCCTACAGTACAGAAAGAGGCCATTCGGCCCATCGAGTCTGCACCGACCACAATCTCACCCAGGCCCTACCCCCATATCCCTACATATTTACCCACTAGTCCCTCTAACCTAGGCATCTCAGGACACTAAGGGCAATGTTTAGCATGGCCAATCAACCTAACCCGCACATCTTTGGACTGTGGGAGGAAACCGGAGCACCCGGAGGAAACCCATGCAGACACGAGGAGAATGTGCAAACTCCACACAGACAGTGACCCAAGCCGGGAATCGAACCCAGGTCCCTGGGAGCTGTGAAGCAGCAGTGCTAACCACTGTGCTACCGTGCCACCCTAACTCTTTAGTCTCTGCTTTACAACTGACTTGTTGTGTTTGGGTGTTACTGAGAGATTGTGTAACTGAGAGGAGATCCTGGGTTTTTGCTGTGCTATTTAATTTAAATATTTTCTTGTATTTTAATTATTTTCTCTCTCTTTCCCCAAGAATTAATATTTAGATTTTACTGAGAGATTGTGTAACTGAGAAGGGGGAATCCTGGCCTCTTGTGCTATTTAATTTAAAGAATTCTTGTATTTTAATTAATTATTTTCTCTGTTCCCCAGGGATTTGAATTTTGAAGACTGCAACATGACTCGGAATCCTTGGACAAGGGGCTTTTCTCCAGAGGAGGATGGATGGACTGAGGCCTGTTCTATAGGCCGCATGTGAGTTGTTGTCTCTTTATTATCCTGATCCAGGTTTAATTTTAATCTCGCTTCCTCGGACGAACCAGTTCTGGTTCGATTGTGGGGTGGGCTGGAGTTTAAAACCCTGGGGTTAAAATATCCCGGCTTTGCAATTAGTCACAAACAGGTTAACCCTTTGCTGGGTGGCAAAGAGTGAATTAAATATCTGTAATATGAAACTGTCTAAAAGTTAGTTTTAAATCCAAGATAACAGGGATGGGAGACAGAGCGCTGTTCCTAATTGTTGAATAAAATTCATAGAGGCCTTTATAATTCAGTTTTCAGATGTTCAGACTTTCATTGTGTCCTCTCTGCAGCTTTTCCCCCATTCTGTCTATTTCTCTCTCTCTTTCTCTCCCTGTCCTTCCTCTATCTGTCTCTCTTTTTTATTCCCTCCCTCTCCCTCCCTCTTTTTCGCAGGAAGTCATATTTTGTTGGACAATCTCTCAGTAAAATCTGAGAAAGGGGAATCCTGGGCTCTTGTGCGATTTAATTTAAACATTTTCTGGTATTTTAATATATTTCTCTCTCTTTTACCCAAGAATTAATATTTAGATTTTACTGAGAGATTGTGTAACTGAGAAAGGGGAATCCTGGGCTCTTGTGGATTCAATTTAAACATTTTCTTGTATTTAAATTAATTATATTCTATCTCTTCCCAAGGAATTCATATTTAGTTAGACAATCTCTCAGTGAAATCTTAGAAGGGGGAATCCTGGGCTCTTGTGCTATTTAATTTAAACATTTTCTTGTACTTTAATTAATTATTTTCTCTTCTCCCCAGGAATTTGAATTTTGAAGACTGCAACATGACTCGGGATCCTTGGACAAGGGGCTTTTCTCCAGAGGAGGATGGATGGACTGAGGCCTGTTCTATAGGCTGCAAGTGAGTTGTCGTCTCTTTATTACCCTGATCCAGGTTTAAATTTAATCTCGCTTCCTCGGATGAACCAGTTCTGGTTCGATTGTGGGATGTGTGGGGGGCTGGAGTTTAAAATGCTGGGGTTAAAATATCCCGGCTTTGCAATTAGTCACAAACACGTTAACCCTTTGGTGGGTGGCAGAGTAAATTATGTATGAAACTGTCTATAAGTTTGTTTTAAATCTAAAATAACAGGGGTCGGAGACAGAGCAATGAACCTAATTGTTGAATAAAATTCACAGAGGCCTTTACAATTCAGTTTACAGATGTTCAGATTTTCATTTCATCCTCTCCACAGCTTTTCCCCCATTCTGTCTATTTCTCTCTGCTTTTCTCTCCATTTCCTTCCGCTATCTGCCTCTCTTTATTCTCTCTCTCTCCCTCTTTTTCCCAGGAATTAATATTTAGTTGGACAATCTCTCAGTAAAACCTGGAAAGGGGCAATCCTGGGATTTTGTGCTGTGTGATTTTCATTCTGGGTGTCCCGGGGGGTTTGATTTCACTGTCTCAGCCCCTCTCTGCCTCACTCTCTCTCTGTATAAACTTTTCCCAAATTACAAAACACTCAACACAGCTGACTGCACCTTGTGGGATCTTGCTGGGGATTTTGTTTTAAAAAGGGTGTTTTCTCAGAGGCAGTTTAAACCTTTCAGGGGACTGTGGGGAACTCTCCAGACTTGGGACAACACACACACAGGGTTGGGGGCTGGGGGTGGCGGGCGGGGGGGAGGTGGGCAGTCAGGTATACTGGTATTCTGGGAGACTGATATTCCCAACAAGGGCCAGAGGTCTCAGTGCTGAAACATATTAAACTGTTCAAACAGAGGCAGGCAGAAAGCCATGAGGCTTCAGAGCTCCCTGTAGATGCAAAGGTAACTCCCATTGCCAAAAAGTAGCCACATGTGAAGTGGAAACACCTTCCCTCAGCTTGTTACACACTGACCTTTCCACAAACCCAACATGTTTACAAACACTCGCTGCAGTTTCTGCAAACTTTGTATCAAACTGCCTCCCATTCTGCTCAATACTGACCCCCTCTCAGCCTGGCACTGAACTAGTGTCTGAATTGAGACAGAGACACACAGACAGAGTTTTTAAAGTTGAAAGTTTTAAAGTTTATATATTAGTGTCACAAGTAAGGCTTACATTAACACTGCAATGAAGTTACTGAGAGAGACAGAGAGAGGCAGAGACACACAGAGACAGAGACATAGATAAAGAGACAGAAAGAGACAGAGAGATAAAGAGACAGAGAGAATGTTTAAAGTTTGTTTATTCCTGACACAAGTAAGGCTCACATTAACGCTGCAGTTACTGAGAGAGACAGAAAGAGAGAGTTTTTAAAGTTGAAAGATTTAAAGTTTATTTATTAGTGTCACAAGGCTTACATTAACACTGCAATGAAGTTAGTGAGAAAGACAGAGATAGAGGGAGCATCCAGAGTGGGTTCAGTAACACATTTATTGATCAGATATCTCTCTCTGTGACCCTTTAGCGATGAGATATTCAGCCAGGATGGTTTCACTGACCCTCTTCAGCAGGCAGATATTCCCAAATCCAGCCTAGGTCTCAGACACACACACACACCACTCACACATTCCCTCTGCTCTGTCCAAGGGAATATTGTAATCCAGGAATTTCTATTTTATATTTACAGGGTGAGGGGGGGGAGAAACTCAACTCAAAAATCCTGCAGTCTCTCCAAGCTGCTTTTAAATTTCAATTCAAACCCTGGGCCACATGGGAAGCTGCAGAGATTGGGAAACTTACCAAACCCAGTTTGTGTGTGAGAGTGTCTGCAGCTTTTGTGTCTTTGAACTTGCGAGGGTGCCAGGGAGAGAATGTCACTGTCTTCACCTCTCTCTCTGCCTCTCTGTATAAAAAAATCACCAAATTAAACCACACTCAATAATGCGACCATACACAATTAATTATCAAATATCTGTCTCTCTCGCTTTATCTCTGTCTCTCCCCGTCTCTCTCTCTCCCTGTTCTCTCTCTCCCTGTCTCTTCTCGAGCAGAAACAGGTGGAGACAGAGAGGCAGGGAGAGAGAGGAAGAGGGAGGGATGGAAACAGCTGGAGTTGTGGGTTAGATGCAGGGGGAGAGACACAGGCTGTTAGAGGGAGGGGGGGTTTCAGTGAGGGACAGGGTCTCCAGTTTAATTCTGAGGGTCCTGAGAGAGGGATTTCACTGTCTCAGCCCCTCTCTGGCTCCCTCACTCTGTATAAACAATTCCCAAATTTAAAAAACGCTCAACACAGCTGACTGCACTTTGTGGGATCTTGCTGTGCACCACAGTGATTTTAGTTTTAAAAAGGGTTACTTTTAAGAGGGAGTTCCGGCCTTTCTGGAGATTTGGGATGATGCAGACACACACACACACACACACACACAGGGTAGTGAGTGGGGAAGGGGGCTCACAGCAGGCGAGAGAGTGGGGGGTGGGGGGAGGACTGTGTCCCATCTGATTCAGGTTCACATTGCTGCTGCTGCTGTGGGATCTTGCTGTGCACACACTGGGCCTGTGGCCTTTGGCTGCACTGCAACAGCGACCGCACTTTTTATTTTCAAACAAAATCTGGCCCAGGGCCCGCAAAGTGGGTTCAAGGAAAAAGCTTGAAAAGGGGTCGGGTAAATTCAAGCATTTTAATCGCCGAGGCATCGTAGGCTCTGGAGCAAGTGCTGGGGAATGGGAGGAGGATAGATTGGGATTTGATGGCCAGCATGGAGCTGGTGGGCCGAAGGGCCTGTTTCTGTGCTGTGTGACTCCAGATTCTTTTCTCTCTCTCTTTTCCCAGGAATTTCTATTTGGATGGGGGGTGGGTATAGAATTTCCCTGTCTCTGTCTCTCCAGCGTTCTTACCAATCCCAGCACCCCTCCCCTCTCTCTCTCTCCCCAGACATTCCTGTCCATATTTCATCTTTCAATAAAATGTTTAAGAAAACACCAATGTGAATTGTTGTCAATTTAATTTGGGAAGAGAGAGAGAGAGAGAGAGGAGTGGATCCCATTTCCCACACACTCTCCTGCAGTCCTCACCCACAACATTTATTTAATCTGGCCCTCACCAGGTTGTGTGTGTGGGATCTTGCTGTGCACACAGGTGGGTCTGGCTCCCTATTCCTCGCACTGTGACCGTGAGCAGAACTTTAAACAGGAAAGATGTTGGGGAGGCGGAGGAGGCAGAGAGAGAGACAGAGAAATGGAGGGAGAGCTAAACAGAGAGGGTGTGGGGGGGAGGGGTGTGAGAGGGTCTCAGGAGGGGCAGGGGGAAAGAGACACAGAGTCTGGGGCTGCCCTCCTCCATCGTGGGACTGGCAGTGGGATCTTGCTGTGCAGAATTACCTTCATTGTCATTTGAATCATTCATTCATTGACTAAGGGAGGGTGGGGGTGTGATTGTGGGATTATAAATATTGTTACCACGCTGAGGTGATGTTTCCCTCTGCGCTATTTTGTAACCCCCCCAAAGAGATACACCTTGCCTCGTAATCTTAAGTGTGTGTGAGACAGGAGGAAGCTACTGGTTTTAGACAGATGTGCAGAAGGAGGTCATTCGGCCCATCTAGTCTGTACCGACCACAATCCCAACCAGGCCCTATTCCCATGACCCCACACTTTTAACCTGCTAATCCCCCTGACACTAGGGTCAATTTAACACGGCCAATCCACCGAACCCGCACAGCTTTGTGCTGTCGGAGGAATTGGTAAATTAAAGCAGGATCTGACACTCTCTGTATCAGGAACAACTAACAGGTCTTTAATTTAGACTGGGTGACAACCTTATTAAAACAATGAACAAACTGAATAAACTCCCCAGTAGAATGCTGTTCCAATGACAAGACTCACTCAGGAATAATGAAATAAATCATTACAGAATAGAGTCACTCTCAAATAATATAATACCAGGCGTCTGTTGGAAGTGTGAACTTTCTTCTGCTGCTTGGGTCTGGAATACTTTCTGAGTTGGTTTCTGCTTCTATTTAGATGGTGATGTGATGAAGCTGTATATATTACTGCAGGATTCAGTATCAGACTCTCCCTCCTTCAATCTAAAGAGGCAGCAAGGTCGCTCCCTCCCCGTTATTTCCCCCTGTCCCGGGTTTAAATACCCAGAATTTCCTCACAGTATTCCTGCAATTTGAGTGGCTTGAGGCTGTCACCAACGCTCCAATTTGAATGCAATTGGTTGTGTGTGTTTGAGAGCTTGTTTTAAAATCATTGACCCAATTCAAAGCCTGTTTTGCTCTGCTGGGACTCTGGCTGCTGCTTTGGACACAAATGTTGTAAAGTTGTCTCCTGCAGCCTGCTTTCTGCAGTTTAAAATCCCCAGCACAAAGACACAGGCTTTCTAAAGACACAACGCTGGATGGTTCGTTTTGGTTTTCTCAGCATTTCTTTTCAATATTTACATTTGTCAAACACCAGATGTTTTACCCTAGATGCAACTTCATAACCATATTAGAGAGAGACAGAGAGAAAGAAAGGGAGAGAGAAAGACAGAGAGGGAGAGAAAGAGAGAGAGAGAGAAAGGGAGAGAGAGAGACAGAGACGGGAGAGTGAGGGAAAGCAGGAAAGGGCAGCAAGAGGTCAGGGTTGTGGGGGGGTGCAGTGAGGGGGTGGGGGAAGAGACACAGGATCTGGGGGTCTCTCGTGTGGAGGGAGAGAGAGGGAGACGTGTGGTTCCCTCATTTCCCACTCACTTTACCCCAATCCTCATTTAAAAATCACTTTGTATCTGGCCCTGCTCAGACTGTGTGTGGGATCTTGCTGTGCCCTCATGCTCTCTGTCTCCCCTCCTCCCCTCCCCATATTCCCCGCACCGTGACAGTGCCCCACATTTTAAACATAAAAAGATGGAGGGGAAGGAGGGTGGGGTAGAGAGAGGAACAGAGAAGGGGTGGGGAGTGTCGGGGGCTGAGTGGAGGGGGGTAGGGGGATAGAGACAGAGGCTCTGGGGGTGGGTGGTGTCCTCCTGCAGTGTGGGACTCCCTGTGGGATCCTGATTGCAGCATTCCCAGTCTCTGAGAGAAAGAGAGAGACAGAAAGAGAAAGAGGGGGAAAGACAGAGAGAGAGAGAGAGAGACAGGCAGGGAGAAAGAGAGAGAGAAACAGTGTGAGGGAGAGAGAGAGAAAGACAGAGAAAGATGGAGGGAGAGAGAGAGAGAAAGATGGACGGAGAGAGAGAGAAAGGCAGACAGGGAGTGAGAGAGAAAGATGGAGGGAGTGGGAGAGAGAGAGGGGGAGAGTGAGGAGGAAAACAGGAAAAGACAGCAAGAGGTGAGGTTTGTGGGGGTGCAGTGAGGGGGTGGGGGAAGAGACACAGGATCACAGTGACCAGATCCGGGAATTGAACCCGGGTCCCTGGAGCTGTGAGGCAGCAGCGCCAACCACTGTGCCCCCGTGTAGCCCTACATGTTATGATTCAATTCTGAGGGTCCCGGGGCGAAGGGGGGGGGGGTGGATTTCACAGCCTCAGCCCCTCTCTGCCTCACTCTCCCTCTGTATAAACATTTCCCAAATTAAAACACACTCAACACAGCGAACTGCACCTTCTGGGATCTTCCAGAGCACCACAGAGATTGTGTTTTAAAAAGGGTTTGGCTTCGTTTTAAGAGGGAGTTCAACCCTTTCTGGGAATTTGGGATGAGACACACAGGGTAGTGAGTGGGGAAGGGGGCTCACAGCAGGCGAGAGTGTTGGGGGTGTGTTGGGGAGGACTGTGTCCCATTTGATTCAGGTTCACATTGTTGCTGCTGCTGCTGTTGTTGTGGGATCTTGCTGTGCACACACTGGGCCTGTGGCCTTTGCTCGCACTGCAACAGTGACCACACTTTATTAAACAAAATCTCGCTCACGGACCGCAAAGTGGGTTCAAAGGAAGAAGTGTAAACGGGGTCGGGTAAATTAAAGCACTTCAATCGCCGAGGCATCGTAGGCTGTGCAGCGAGTGCTGGGGAATGGGGGGGGGAGTATAGATTGGAATTTGATGGGAGCATAGACCTGGTGGGCCGAAGGGCCTGTTTCTGTGCTGTGTGACTCCAGATTCTCCTCCCTCTTTTCCCAGGAATTTCTATTTGGATGGGGGGGCGTTCATAATTTCCCTGTCTCTGTCTCTCCAGCGTTCTTACCAATCCCAGCACCCCTCCCCTCTCTCTCTCCCCAGACATTCCTGTCTATATTTCATCTTTCAATAAAATGTGATGGAAAACACCAATGTGAATTTTTTGGATTTAATTTCAGGGAGGGAAAGACAGAGAGAGAGAAAGAGAGAGACAGGGAGGGAGGGAAAGACAGACAGAGACAGAGAAAGACAGGGAGTGGGGGAAGGAGAGACAGACAGAGAGAGAGAGAAAAGCAGCCGAATAAAACCTGCAGCAGCCGCTTTATTCCATCGGATTGGGGATGTGATTGTGGGTTTTCCTGCTATCTCTCTCTCTCTCCCATCTTTCTCCTTTGATTGTGAGTTATCAGGGAAGGAGAGAGAGAGAAAGGGAGGGTAACAGAGGGAGATCAAAGGCAGAGGGGCAGGGAGAGGAGACACACTGGAGGGGGGGGTGGGTTAGGGGTGGGTCCTCTGCTCTGCACTCACAGCCCAGCTCCCCAGTCTCTGGGGAAAAGACCCTCACTCACACCCTCCCAGAAGGTGGGATTTGTAACCAGCGGCTGTGTGACTGAGGCTGAATCTGTGCTGTTGTGTTTGAATAGATTTTTTCCCAATATAAAGATATTGGAATGTGGCTGCTGCCACATTGCAGTGAGAGAGAGATGTGGCTTTGCAGGAGCTTCCCTCCCCATTTCCCCATGGAAATCACTGAGAAATAGCAAACGTGGCTCACAACACGTCATTATTTGAAACGGTCAGACAGAAACTTATCAGAGAGAGCATTTTAATCCCCATTCATCCCCAGACGGAGAAACAGAGCAGAGATCAGGACAGATTATCCAGAGTAAGAGAGACCGGGGCAAAGATGGGGTATTGGATATATATATAGATCTGGGGGGAAAGCAAAAGAGACACAGAGGGGGCTGGACAGGTTCAGAGATAGAGGCAGAGAAAGAGAGAAACAGCGAGAGACAGAGGGAATGGGAGAGAGAGGTGTGACTCTGCTCGAAGTGGAAGGTTCCCTGTTCATATCGAATGTACAAACAGCACCAATGCTGGAGTGACTTATTATTTTCATTTGCGGTGGGGGAGAGATGGAGGGGAAAGAGAGGGAGACGTGTGGTTCCCTCATTTCCCACTCACTTTACCCCAATCCTCACTTCAAAATCACTTTGTATCTGGCTGTGTTCAAGCTGTGTGTGGGATCTTGCTGTGCACTCATGCTCCGTCCCCCTGCCCCGTCCCCCTGCCCCATATTCCTCACACTATGACAGAGCCCCATGCTTTAAACATAAAAAGATGGAGGGGAAGGAGGGTGGGGTAGAGAGAGAGAAACAGGGTGAACAGAGAAGGGGTGGGGAGTGTTGGGTGCTCAGTGGAGGGGGGTAGGGGGATAGAGACAGAGGCTCTGGGGGGGGGGGAGGTGTCCTCCTGCAGTGTGGGACTCCCTGTGGGATCCTGATTGCAGCATTCCCAGTCTCTCTCCCTCTCACTGTGAAGCACTCAGGAGGGAGAGGGAGCTGAAATTCAAATTCCTGAGCCTGGGGGAAAGGCTTGTTCTCAATCCCAGAGTCCTGCTTGTGTGTTTAGACAGGGCGCTGGGATTTGTGGGTGTGGATGGAGAAGATTGTTCTGTTTAACTGGGGGGTGGGAGAGAGGGGGGTTTGTTCTTTCTACCTGAGGAATAATGCAGCCTCTGTGACTAGGCCGCACTTCACGGCCTAAATCTCAGCAGCACTTTTGCATTCGCTTAATTCCCCAACAGGGTTTAAGTGGCTGAATTCAATGGTTCAATAAAATGTGAAGCAGCCGCTTCAGGGTGGGATTGTGGATTTTCCTGCCCCCCCGCCCCCCTCTCATTTCCCTTTTAATTGTGAGTTTTATTTTAAACGGTCAGACAGAAACTTAGAGAGAGCATTTCAATCCTGCTTCACCTCGAGGTAGAGAAACAGAGCAGAGATCAGGACAGGTTATCCAGAGACGGGGTATTGGACAGATATAGATCTGGGGGAAGTGTGTAGGAGACGGAGAGGGAGAAACAGAGGGGGGGGGGGGGCGGAGAGAGGTGACTGACAGAAGTGGGAACTTCATTGGGGCCTCCTGTGTTTATTCACTGGCCTGTCTCTGGAGTAAAGCCCCCAGAATGCTTTGATGTGTTTAATAAATTCAATATCGGGACAGTCAGGAGGCAGTTGGAAGTTCATTGCATTTGAAACTTGTTCCCATTTTGTCAGGGTTTAATAATGAGGAGGTGAAAATGAATGTTTCCCCCACCCCCCCCCAGTGAGATTGTGAATTTCAGCAAGTCCTGGGATCTTGCTGTGCCTTTTATTGTTTATAATCAGCTTTTGTTTTGTGTTTAATCAAATTTCACTTTATTTTCTCTTTCTCTCTTCCAAGGAGAATTCCTTTGGAAACTTTGGCGATGCAGAGAGCGAATAGTTTTGCCGTGAGGAATCCTCGGACAAGAGCTATAACCAGAGAGAAAAATATTAATAAAAGTCCCCGTGTCTTTGTCGTTCATTTTTATTCACAGATAGACTGGTGGGGCTTTTACACGGAGGGTTAGTGGTCTGTGTGTCAGGGGGAGGGGGCATTCCCAGTGATCCCTGCTCCAATGTAATCCCACAGATTTCAATCCCTCTCCCTGAAGCTCTGTCTGTGCAACTCCCCCATCCTCAGAACTGTTTCTCCACATCTTTCCAATCCCGGTCTCTCCCCATCCTTTATACCTCAGCCTCTCACAATGGCAGCATCTTTCCCTTTTTCTCTCCTTCTCTCTATCTTTCACTCTCTCTCTGAAACTTTGTCACTCTGTCTTGCCAAAGCCCCACTTTCTATTTATCTCGACATCTCACTTTGTATCTCAGCCTCTCCGTCTCTCTCTCTCTCTGTGGATCATTTTATCTCAATCACAGCAGCCTCCTCTCCGTCTCTCTCTCTCTATCTCTGCTCCCCCCTCGGTCTATCTCTGCTCCCTCTCTGTGACTCATTCTGTCTGAAGTACAGCAGCATTCTCTCTCACTCCCCATCTCTATATCTTTTCACAATAACTTCATTGCAGTGTTAATGTAAGCCTACTTGTGATTAACAAATAAAATTTTAACATTAACTCTGCTTTTATTTGTCTCTTATCTCTCTCTCTATCGCTTCCCTCTCTCTATCTGCTTCCCCCTCTCTCTGATCTCTGCTTCCTTCTCTGTGAATCAGTCTGAATTACAGTCGCATCCTCCCCATCTCCATCTCTCTGATCTCTGCTTCCCCCTCTCTGTGAATCATTCTGTCTGAATTACAGCAGCATTCTCTCTATCTCCATATCTCTACTTCTCTGTCTCTTATATCTCTCTCTCTCTCTGCTCTCTCGTGGGGGACGGGCCAGATCACGGGTTTGCTGTTCACAAGCAGCAAGGGCCCAGGAACGCAGAGGGAGGGAATCGGGGGCAATTCAGAGGGATTCAGCACTGCTGAAAGGGCTGACCAGAGTCAGGGGTTATCAGAGAAAGGGGGCAATGGAGGAGGGGGGAGGGGGAATCAGACAGGGGGTCTGTTGTACAGGATGGGGGTGGGGGATGTTATAACACAGGCTGCTCAGTGTCAAGGGAATTAGTCATTTGAACGTTAATGTTTAAAATGGGCAGAGTTTCCACATCCAACTCCACCAGGAGCTGTTTACAGGGGGGTGGTGGACGGGGATGGACACGCGGAGGGGCGGGGGGTACTAATTAGAAAGGGGGGGATCTGTCAGTCCAGAGGCTGTTCACAGGGAGGGAGTGGGAATTTGCCAGGTTGAGAGGGGCGGGGGGGGGAAAGAGGGGAACTTAGAGGGATACGGGGCTCAGAGGGAAGGATCGGGAGATTTAGAGGGATTGTGAGGAGGGACGACAGATTTGGCTGGAGTGGGGGGGGGATTGAGGGGGATTAAAGGGGGAGAGTGGAGAGGGATGTAGGGGTAGACTCAGGGATTGTGGTCGGGAATTAGAGGGATTCAGGGGGATTTAAGGGTCTCATGGGGACTTTGGGATTTAGCGGGGCTGAGAGGGAGGGAATCGGGGGGAATTGAGGGGGATTTGGGAAGAGGGGGCTCAGAGGGGAATTTCTGGGGTTCTGAGGGATACAGGAGGGATTGGGGGGTTTACGGGGATTAAAAGACATGGTTTGGTGCTCAGACAGATTGAAGGGGTGGGATTGGAGAGGGAGCAGGATTCGGGGGCAGAGGAATGTGGCGAGGGTGGGTGCGATCTCGGGAGACATTCAGGGGGGATTCCAGAGGAATCTCAGGGGCTTAGAATCTGGGGAGGGTCTGGACGGGGTAGGGAGTCAGAGGGAGATGGCGGGGGGGCGAGTCGGGGTGGAGGGAAAGGGATTGAGGGCGGGGTGGATTTATAGGGATTTGGGAGGGGGGAAATTCAGAGAGGGATTTAGGGTGGGGCCTTGCATCAGGGTTAGAATTGGGGGGGGTGTCGAGCGATTCGGAGTGGGGGGGTGACTCAGAGGGATTCAGGGGTGGGGAGGACTGAGGAAGGATTGGGTGGCTTGATTTTGGCAGGGGGGGCAAAGGGAGCCTTTGGGGGGGGGCTGAGGATTTGGGGCAGGAACTTGGAGGATTCAGGGGGCTGAGAGTCAGATTGGCAGTGGGTGTCAGAGAGATTGAGCGGGGGGAGGGGGTGCTTACAGAGTCGGATTGAAGCAGATCGGGCAGAGGGACAGGGAATCAGGTGGGGGAAAGGGGAGTTTTGGGGGGGAATTAGTGGAGATTGAGGGCAGCGGGTTGAGAAGGATTGGGAGTGGCTCAGATGGCTTTGGCGGTGAGTTCCTGAGAGAGAGTGAGTGGGGGGGTGATTAGAGTGGGATTCGGGGGCGGGGCAATTCGGGGGCGGGCAATTCGGGGGCGGGCAATTCGGGGGCGGGCAATTCGGGGGCGGGGCAATTCGGGGGCGGGCAATTCGGGGGCGGGCAATCGGGGGCGGGCAATCGGGGGGGCGGGCAATCGGGGGGCGGGCAATCGGGGGGCGGGCAATCGGGGGGCGGGCAATCGGGGGCGGGCAATCCGGGGGCGGGCAATCCGGGGGCGGGCAATCGGGGGCGGGCAATCGGGGGCGGGCAATCTGGGGCGGGCAATCGGGGGCGGGCAATCGGGGGGGCGGGCAATTGGGGGGCGGGCAATTGGGGGGGGCCAATTCGGGGGCGGGCCAATCCGGGGGCGGGCAATTCGGGGGCGGGCAATTGGGGGGCGGGCAATTGGGGGGGGCCAATTCGGGGGCGGGCAATTGGGGGGCGGGCAATTGGGGGGCGGGCAATTGGGGGGGGCCAATTCGGGGGCGGGCAATCGGGGGGCGGGCAATCGGGGGGCGGGCAATTGGGGGGCGGGCAATCGGGGGGCGGGCAATCGGGGGCGGGCAATCCGGGGGGGCAATCCGGGGGCGGGCAAACCGGGGGCGGGCAATTCGGGGGCGGGCAATCGGGGGGCGGGCAATCGGGGGGCGGGCAATCGGGGGGTGGGCAATCGGGGGCGGGCAATCGGGGGCGGGCAATCGGGGGCGGGCAATCGGGGGCGGGCAATCGGGGGGGCGGGCAATTGGGGGGCGGGCAATTGGGGGGGGCCAATTCGGGGGCGGGCAATTGGGGGGCGGGCAATTGGGGGGCGGGCAATTGGGGGGGGCCAATTCGGGGGGGCCAATTCGGGGGCGGGCAATCGGGGGGCGGGCAATCGGGGGGCGGGCAAACGGGGGGCGGGCAATCGGGGGGCGGGCAATCGGGGGGGGCAATTGGGGGGGGCCAATTCGGGGGCGGGCAATCGGGGGCGGGCAATCGGGGGGCGGGCAATCGGGGGGCGGGCAATCGGGGGGCGGGCAATCGGGGGGGGCAATTCGGGGGCGGGCAATCGGGGGGCGGGCAATCCGGGGGCGGGCAATCGGGGGCGGGCAATCGGGGGCGGGCAATTCGGGGGCGGGCAATTCGGGGGCGGGCAATTCGGGGGCGGGCAATTCGGGGGCGGGCAATCGGGGGCGGGCAATCGGGGGGCGGGCAATCGGGGGGCGGGCAATCGGGGGGCGGGCAATCGGGGGGGGGGCAATGCCGGGGGGGGGCAATGCCGGGGGGGGGGGCAAAACACAGGGGGGGGGCAAAACCCAGGGGGGGGGGCAAAACCCAGGGGGGGGGGGGGAAAACCCAGGGGGGGGGGCAAAACCCAGGGGGGGGCAAAACCCAGGGGGGGGGCAAAACCCAGGGGGGGGCAAAACCCAGGGGGGGGCAAAACCCAGGGGGGGGGGCAAAACCCGGGGGGGGGGGCAAAACCCAGGGGGGGGAAAACCCAGGGGGGGGGAAAACCCAGGGGGGGGGAAAAACCCAGGGGGGGGGGAAACCCAGGGGGGGGGGAAAACCCAGGGGGGGGGAAAACCCAGGGGGGGGGCAAAACCCAGGGGGGGGCAAAACCCAGGGGGGGGGGCAAAACCCAGGGGGGGGGCAAAACCCAGGGGGGCAAAACCCAGGGGGGGGGCAAAACCCAGGGGGGGGGGAAAACCCAGGGGGGGGGGAAAACCCAGGGGGGGGGAAAACCCAGGGGGGGGGAAAACCCAGGGGGGGGGGGGAACCCAGGGGGGGGGGGAAACCCAGGGGGGGGAAACCCAGGGGGGGGGGGGGGAAACCCAGGGGGGGGGGAAACCCAGGGGGGGGGGAAACCCAGGGGGGGGCAAAACCCAGGGGGGGGGGCAAAACCCAGGGGGGGGGGGGCAAAACCCAGGGGGGGGGGGGGCAAAACCCAGGGGGGGGGGGGAAACCCAGGGGGGGGGGAAACCCGGGGGGGGGGGAAACCCAGGGGGGGGGGAAACCCAGGGGGGGGGGGAACCCAGGGGGGGGGGGAAACCCAGGGGGGGGGGAAACCCAGGGGGGGGGGAAACCCAGGGGGGGGGGGAAACCCAGGGGGGGGGGGAAACCCAGGGGGGGGGGCAAAACCCAGGGGGGGGGCAAAACCCAGGGGGGGGGCAAAACCCAGGGGGGGGGGAAAACCCAGGGGGGGGGGCAAAACCCAGGGGGGGGGGGAGATTGAGACAGAGAGAAAGACAGAGAGAGACAGAGAGAGAGAGACAGAGAGACAGAGACAGAGAGAGAGAGACAGAGAGAGAGAGACAGAGAGAGAGAGACAGAGAGAGAGAGACAGAGAGAGAGAGAGACAGAGAGAGAGAGAGACAGAGAGAGAGAGAGACAGAGAGAGAGAGAGACAGACAGAGAGAGAGAGACAGAGAGAAAGGGAGAGAGAGAGAAAGACAGAGAGAGAAAGATTGAGAGAGAGATAGAGAGACAGAGAGAAACAGAGAGAGAGAAAGACACAGAGAGAGAGATTGAGAGAGAGATTGAGAGAAATATTTAGAGAGAGAAAGATTTAGAGAGAGAAAGATTGAGATAGAAAGACAGAGAGATTGAGAGAGAGAAAGATTTAGAGAGAGAAAGATTTAGAGAGAGAAAGATTTAGAGAGAGAAAGATTTAGAGAGAGAAAGATTGAGATAGAAAGACAGAGAGATTGAGAGAGAGAAAGATTTAGAGAGAGAAAGATTTAGAGAGAGAAAGATTTAGAGAGAGAAAGATTGAGATAGAAAGACAGAGAGATTGAGAGAGAGAAAGATTTAGAGAGAGAAAGATTTAGAGAGAGAAAGATTGAGATAGAAAGACAGAGAGATTGAGAGAGAGAAAGATTGAGAGAGAGAAAGATTTAGAGAGAGAAAGATTTAGAGAGAGAAAGATTTAGAGAGAGAAAGATTGAGATAGAAAGACAGAGAGATTGAGAGAGAGAAAGATTTAGAGAGAGAAAGATTTAGAGAGAGAAAGATTTAGAGAGAGAAAGATTGAGATAGAAAGACAGAGAGATTGAGAGAGAGAAAGATTTAGAGAGAGAAAGATTTAGAGAGAGAAAGATTGAGATAGAAAGACAGAGAGATTGAGAGAGAGAAAGATTGAGAGAGAAAAAGATGGAGAGGGAGATTGAGAGGAGGCTGCAAACAGAGAGAAAAGCAGGGCTGAGGCGGGAAAGGTGCAGACAGAAAGTGAAGAGGTTCATACTCACCATCGCACATGTTTTCCCTCGGTGATCTCTCCAACTCCTTCCATCCCCTCTCCCATGGTGGGGAGAGAGATCCAGGAACAGGGGCTTTGTGCTGGGAAAGGGGGGGTTAAAATATCAGAGCTGGAACTCCATGCAAGCACACACTGACTCACTCACTCACAAAGACACAGCTTACCTGATACTTACCAACCCACGTGGAGAGAGAGACTGGACAATGCATCGCCAGCCTTTTTATAACCTCACTGAGTCCCACACCTCCCCAATCAATCCTCATCCAACCACAGCTCCTACACCTCACCTGAACACACCTCCTCCTACCTGGCCCAGTCCAACACCAACCTGTCTCTGAGTGTGTGGGGGGTGTGTGGGTGTGTGTGGGGGTTAGTGAGCACCAGGCAAATGGTTCATCCCAAGGCTCTCCCTCCCCCCCCCACTCCCAGCTTCACATCACCAGCACTGGGAGCTGAGAGAAGATGGATTTAAATGAACCAGCAGCCCTGCACTGCCAGAGAGAGAGAGAGAGAGAGAGGCCAGGTCTGAATGTGGATTGTACAACTTGTTCATCCAGGACTCCATCCGCTACAGGTTTGCACCCTTTGCTGATTCTTGCAAAGTTCACTTTTCCTTCAGTTGCCTGAACTGAAACAAGATCTTGCAAAGTTCTTTGTTGCTGCGTTTACAAATCCCACTTCTGATTTACAATGCTGTGTGTCCGGGTGTGTGAGTGTGTGTGTGTGCCCTGTGCTTCATGGTTAATCACTCACCACTGATCAGAGCTGCAAAATAAAGTGTTTAGCCTTTTTTTAACAGAAGCACTGGCTGGGGGAGGGGAGGGAGAGAATGAGAGTGAAGTTTCTGTCTGATAAATGCTGGAAATGTGTCTTTAACCAGCAGCTCTGCAGAGAGACAGATGCAGGATTTTAAACTCTCTGGGAGCTGCAGGCAGGGACACACACACACACACAGATAGACATCAGCTCCTGTTTCACACCAACAACCAGGCTGGAGTCAATGCAGCTAATTTCCATCCAGAAATGTACTTGATCCATGAAGTCAGTGAGGGTTACATTCCCATGACTTCCCATTCAGTCCAATCCAGTTCAGTTTGTTGGAATGCAGTGTGGGAGCCTCTGAGGGAGTTTGGCTCTGGGGGGGGGGTTCACTTTTCTCTCATTCAATCTCTCCTGTCTTCCACCCTCTCACAGACCTTCCTTTCGTCCTTGTCCCACCCGCCCCTTTCTCCAAACCTGTTACATTCCTAACTTTCCCCAGTTCACAGGAAAGGTCACAGAGCTGAAATGTTAACTCTGTTTCTCTCTCTCTCTCTGCACAGATGCTGCCGAACCTGCTGAGTTTAATCCCAGCATTTCCCTGTTTTCTAAGATTTCACAGAATAGTGTTGGTGCAGGAGGAGGCCATTTGGCCCATCGTGTCTGCACCAGCTCTCCAATGTGGATTGAGTGGACAGAAACAAGGAGTTGGAATAAATGGGTTACTTTTGGGTTGACAGCTTCTCACTAGTGGAGTACGGCAGGGATCAGTGTTTGGGTCTCAGCTATTCAGAATCTATATCAATGATATGGATGTGGGGATCAAATATAATATTTCCAAATTTGCAAAAACTGGAAAACTAGGTGAAAATCTGAATTGTGAGGAGGATGCAAAGATGTTTCAAGGGGATGTGGAGAGGCTCAGGGAGCGGCCAAAGGTTTGCCAGCTGGACGACAAGGTGGAAACATGTGAGGTTATCTAATTTTGTAGGAAAAACAGACATTAAGACAACTTCAAGATATTTTGATGTCCTTGTTCATGAGGCACTGAAAGCTAAGATGAGAGCAGTTAAGATAACACATGGTATGTTAGCCATTATTCTAAGAGGATTTGAGTGGAGGAAAAAGATGTCTTCCTGCAATTATATGCAGCCTTGCTGAGACCAACCTGGAGTATTGTGAACAGTTTTGGTCTCCTGGCTGAAGCAAAGATGTACTTGGCATGTAAAGAAGGTTCACTAAAATAGGTCCAGGGACAGATGGGTTGTACTATGAGGAACAAAAATACTTTCTTCTCAGGCCTTTAGAAGAATGGTAGCCGAACTTATTCAAACCAACACTAATTTACGGAGTTCAATAGGCCAGATGCCGAAAGGATGTTTCCCCTTGCTGGAGGGTCTGAAACCTGGGACACAGTCTGAGAATAAGGGGCAGTTATTTAGGCTGAGATGAGGGGTATTTGTTTCCCATTAGAATGCTGGTGAATCAAGGAATGCAGGGATAATGCTGGAAATGGTGTTGAAGCCGAGGATCAGCCATGGTCACATTGAATGATGGAGTGGATTTGAAGGACAGAATGGATGACTCCTGCTCCTGTTTCTTAACGTTCTTACTGCAATAGGAATGGAAGGTAAGAGTAAGAAGGTTTTGCTGCAGCTTTCCACGACCTTCATTAGATCACAACTGGAGAAATGTGTATAATGTTGAGCTCTTTACTTAAAAAAGGATAGAATTGTATTGGAACCAGTTCAGAGAAAGTTCACTCGGCTGATTCCTGGGATGGAGAGGTTTATTTTACGAGGAAAATTTGAGCAGATTGGAGCAATATCAATGAAAGTTCAGAAGATTAAAAGGTTATCGCGTTGAGGGGATGAGACAGGGTGGTTGCTGAGAGGCTGTTTCTTCTTGTAAGAGAGACCAGAACAAGGGGACAGATTTTAAAATGTAATTGACAGTCCCTTAAGACTGAGATGAGGAGAAATTTATTTTTTAGATGGTGGCTGGTCAGTGGAATTCTCTTCCCTGGATACTAGTGGCGGCAGAGTCATTGAATATATTCAAGGCTGAGTTCAGAATGATTTTGGATTGAGAAGCGCATCAAGGGTTACGGGGAAAAGAGTTGAGACTATAATTAGATCAGCCGTGATGGAGTATGCTCGAGGGGCTGAATGGCCTTCTGCTGCTCCTAGTTATTTTGTTCTTATCCCAATACGTCCTTCAGACTGCTCTCTGTGACCAGTGATGGATAAACAAGCTCTATGTTTTGTCCTCACCAGAGGCTCTCCTGTGCCCATTCATTAGGCCACTCACTCAACCCATCTCACCAGCAGTAATTACCCACTCTGCCCCCAGACCTTCCTGATCCAGCACTTCATCTTCCATTGGCGTAAGGATGGCAAGACCTGGATGTCTCCACTCTTCTTCACTCATTCCCTGATGATGTTTGCTCTCTTTCCAAACACATAAATTGTTACTCACTCATCAAACACATGCAGTAGCCCAGGGTTGTCCAACGTGTGGACCAAGGGGCGAATGTGACCCTCGAAGCCCCTCAATGCGGCCCCCGGAGCGAGTTTCCAGAATCTCAGTCACACAGTTCAGTTTGAATGGAAGAATCTGCATGGAGCTGCTCCTCCAATCACATCCCGTTTCTTTCCCATGTTTGCTGCTGATAGGATTTTGAGCCAATCTGCAGCAAATGTGGGAGAGAAACAATTTGTGATTGATGAGGATTAAACTCTAATAATCATCTTTATTTATTACTCATTA
Organism: Mustelus asterias; assembly: GCF_964213995.1. Lineage (NCBI taxonomy): Eukaryota > Metazoa > Chordata > Chondrichthyes > Carcharhiniformes > Triakidae > Mustelus > Mustelus asterias. The sequence goes on along the minus strand of NW_027590273.1, from coordinate 86,694 downwards.
TTGTGCTCAGCAAGTTGTTTCTTTTCATATCTCAGTTTAGTTTTTCATTGAAATTTCTGCTGTGCCAAACTTTATCATTCTGAAATTTACTCATCGGCCCCTTGAGTGAGAAAAACATTGACGTGTGTTTGCCCAGTGAATATGTTGGTCAGCCCTGCTCTAGCTATGCTGGTGCCAGCCTAACGGACATGTCTCTGACAGTCAATGCTGCTGCCTTTGCATTGTAAGAGTTTTAACACCAGGTTAAAGTCCAACAGGTTTATTTGGTAGCAAATACCATTAGCTTTCGGAGCGCTGTGTGGAGTTTGCACGTTCTCCCATGGTCTGCCTGAGTTTCCTCCAGGTGCTCCGATTTCCTCCCACAGTCCAAAGATGTGTGGGTTAGATGGATTGGCCGTGCTAGATTGCCCCTTGGTGTCAGGGGGACTAGAAGGGTAAATACATGGGAACAAGGCCTGGCTGGGATTGTTGTTGGTTAAAGCTCAATTGGCCGATTGGCCTCCTTCCGCACTGTGGGGATTCTATGATTGTATCGAGTTAAAGAGGACTAATGTTCAGTTTTATGTGCAAAAAATGAGATGTGTCCCAAGATCTGTAGGTTAGGGGGATTCGCAAGGTAAATGCTTGGGGCAACGGGGATAGGGCAGATTCTGGGTCTGGGTAACATGCTCGTTTGGAGAGTCAGTGCAGACTCGATGGACCAAATGACCTCCTTCTGCACTGTAGGGATTGTATGGTGAGCAAAGTTGCCAATTGATAGCAAAAGGAAGAATCTTCTGGCTATATCCTTGCCCCGTTCATGAGTGGAAATATCCCAGTTTGTCATGAATGGCACCAGATGATCTGTCACCCAGATCCACATCAAGGCAGGTGAGAGACCACCTACAGTGGGAAAGGCTGAGGTCAGGATCAAGTGAGGGAGAAAGGGAAAGAAGTGGAATGACAAAGGGGAATGGATACAGAGAAAGATACATTTTGACAGCAAAGGTGACCAAGGAATTAATAGAGAAAGGGAAACAATAATAGAAGATAGAGATGATGAAAAAAGACAGATGTACAGACAACCAGGGACAAGCAGAAAGAGGGAGCAAGTCAGATCCACAGGAAAATACACAAACAGAGGGAGAGAGAAAGAGCGAGAGAGACCGTGCAAAAGGCAAAGGGACCAAATGACAATAAACTTTTTACGAAATGAGAGACAGAGTTGGGAAGAAAGAAAATATAATTAAAATGGAGGCAGTGAATTGTAAAACAAAATATTTGATTTGATTTGATTTATTATTGTCACATGTATTAACATGCAGTGAAAAGTATTGTTTCTTGCGGGTTATTCAGACAAAACATACTGTGATAGAGAAGGAAAGGAGAGAGTGCAGAATGTAATGTTACAGTCACAGCTAGGGTGTGGCCAAATCTATGAGAAATTACATTAAGGCGTTGTTAGAGAGTTTTAAAGAGTTAGAATGAAGTTTTAGAGGCACAGAACAAGAGTAAAAGATAAAATTAGAAGCTGGGCACAGCTCGCCTCGCTCCGAAGAGAACAAGCATGGGCTTGAGAAAAGAAGGAATTTATCAACAACTGCGTTTATATAACATCTTTAATGGAGCTGAAACAGGTGAAACAGAAACAAAGTCACAATTTCCCAATTCATGTGTGTTGGTGAAAATGAGGCAGTCGGCAAGGAGTTTGTGTGAGTCTGAGGGAGACCATGGCTCTGATTCACTGGGATACCAACTGTGTGCAACCGAACCAAGGGACAGAGATGGATATCACGATTGCACCAGACATTTAGAACAGATATTAATAATAACCTCATCACTTGTGTGCAGAACAGCTTTGAACAACAGAGATAAATATTACCCACATGACAATCTATGGCTGCATTACAAAATCCTGAACAATATGACTTTTGTTGGTATGTTTTTGAATGCAAGAGTGAATATGTCACACCTCCTCCCTACCCCAAAATGTCCCTATCTAATGATGTAGATGATAGCATTGCCCACTTCTGATAAAGTGGACCACATTATCCATTTCAAAGTGTCCCTTTTTCCAGAGTGGATGAATATGTCTGTGATAAATGCTTTGTGCACTTTTGGCATTCACCTCTGCTTCTCAATGAGGTTGCATACCAGTCACGCAGCGAGTATTCCAGGAATGGAAAGTGACAGTCTCCCTTATATATACACACAAGGTCCTTTTTTTGATCCGTTTACGGTGAATAAAACTATACATTTTCCATTCCTTCTTCTGTACACTCCCCATCGCGCGGTGAACCATTTTGCAGAAAATACGGACACATGGGATTGAGGGTGATTTCGTGGTTTGGATCAGGAATTGGCTAGCTGTAAGAAAACAAAGGGTGGTGGTTGATGGGAAATATTCATCCTGGAGTTCAGTTACTAGTGGTGTACCGCATGGATCTGTTTTGGGGCCACTGCTGTTTGCCATTTTTATTAATGACTTGGATGAGGGCGTGGAAGGATGGATTAGTAAATTTGCGGATGACACTAAAGTCGGTGGAGTTGTGGACAGTGCGGAGGGAAGTGGCAGGTTACAGAGGGACATAGATAAGCTGCAGAGCTGGGCTGAGAGGTGGCAAATGGAGTTCAATGCGGAAAAGTGTGAGGTGATTCACTTTGGAAGGAGTAACAGGAATACAGAGATATTGGGCTAATGGTAAGATACTTGGTAGTGTGGATGAACAGAGGGATCTGAGTGTCCATGTGCATAGGTCCCTGAAAGTTGGCACCCAGGTTGATAGGGTTGTTAAGAAGGCGTAAGGTGTGTTCGCTTTTATTGGTAGAGGGATTGAGTTTCGGAGCCAGGAGGTCATGCTGCAACTGTACAAAACTCTGGTGCGGCCGCATTTGGAGTATTGCGTACAGTTCTGGTCGCCGTATTATAGGAAAGATGTGGAAGTGTTGGAAAGGGTGCAGAGGAGATTTACCAGGATGTTGCCTGGTATGGTGGGAAAATCGTATGAGGAAAGGCTGAGGGGCTTGAGGTTATTTTCATTCGAGAGAAGAAGGTTAAGAGGTGACTTAATAGAGGCATACAAGATGATCAGAGGATTAGATAGGGTGGATAGTGAGAGCCTATTTCCTCGGATGGTGTTGGCTAGCACGAGGGGACATAGCTTTAAATTGAGGGGTGAGAGACATAGGACAGATGTTGGAGGTAGGTTCTTTACTCAGAGAGTAGTAAGGGCGTGGAATGCCCTGCCTGCAGCAGTGGTGGACTCGTCAACGTTGAGAGCGTTCAAGTGGTTATTGGATAAACATATGGATGATATTGGAATAGTGTAGATTAGAGGGGCTTTAGATTGGTACCACTGGTCGGCGCAACATCGAGGTGTGAGGTGTGCCCCCCGTCATTTCTGAGTGTCCCCGGTCAATTAGGATCGCTGCCTACCTCGATTAGGTCTGCCCCTCCCTCGATTAGGAGTGCCCCGTATCTCGAATGATGGAGCCTTCTATATCAGTTCGGGGTGCCTCCTATTTAGATTTGGAGCAGCGACTAATTCAATTAGCAGTCCCCCCCCCATCGCCATTGGCAGTGCCCCCCTCCCCGTCGCCGTTAGCAGTGCCCCGCCGTCGCCGTTAGCAGTGCCCCCCTCCCCCGTCACCGTTAGCAGTGACCCCTCCCCCCATCGCTGTTAGCAGTGCCCCCCCCCCCCCCATCTCGATTGGGACCACGCCGTATCTCGAATAAGAGAGACTTCTATCCCGATTAGGTGTGCTCCCATTTAGATTTAGAGCAGTGACAGTTTCAATTCTGAGTGCCCGCATATCAGCTCGCACTGCTCCTGTCAATGAGGAGTGCCCAGGTGAATCACAAGTGCCCCCAATTTCCGTTTGGAGTGCCCACATCTTGATTACATGCGCCCTTATCTCGATTAGAAGGCCATGGACCAAATCCTGAGTGGAATGACAGGAGTCCAGACTTACCTGGATGAGATCTTGCTCATGGATTCGACTATTTTCCCAGTACTTGGAGAATACCTTAGAGGTTGCAGGAGCACGGCCTGCAAATCAAGAGAGAAATATGAGTTCTTCAAGGACTCCATTGAATTCCTGGGTCATGAAATGGATTGCACAAGGCCCAAGATGGAGGTCATCATGAAAGCCCCAAGACCAGACAATGTGTCCCAATTCAGGTGATTTTTGGGTCTAATTGTTGTACCTGTTAATCTCAGATACTTTCAACCAGTTTACTTACTCCAAGGTTTTATCCCGGTGCCCTTATTTGCAAGGTGGAGAAAGGACAAACACAAGTAAAGATTCAACAAGTTTATTAAATAACACTATTAACCCTTAAATTACCCACATAAAACAAGAGGATACCCCAGCAGATTCAAGTATACTACCCGTAAAGATGGCTTGGTTAAACTGCAGGCCCGATTCTCTGAGTCCCCCTGGTCTGTCGTCACGAAGGTGAGTCTCGATGGCCGCTTCTTCCTTCCTTCTCTGGTCAGTCTTCTGAATGGTCATGGCTGTCTCCCCTGTCGAGTCTTCGCTCCTTGTGCCTCTGAGTGTGTCCCTTTATCCCCAGCCTGCTTGCCTTTCCAGAAACTTCTCTGGCTTCTGGCCAATGAGGTCCCAGGAGGGGGTTCCAATACCCAGTGGGTTTCTTGATGTCTGCCTGACAGGACACCAGGGTCCGCCCCCCAGGTGTCCATCTCCATGTTGTTAAACTTGTTATCAGGTAAGCTTTCTACAGGATCTCTTGGTGACAGAAAGTCTGGCCCGATCTGGGCTTCTAACAATAGACCGATGCATTTCAATGAGGTGCCGTGATCTCCTGCTAAGTCTCAAGTAGAGTGTAACGACCTTTGATGGGTGGTTGATGGGTCAGGCACAGACACATTTGTGTATTGTACAATTGGCCTGCCTGCGGTGTGGCTGTGTTTGATTTCAAAATGCTCAATTCTTTAATTTAGGATATCCAATTTTATCAGCCTTAAAATTAGGCCCTGTTTATATCACCACATTCCCTCCTCTTGATCCAATGAGCGTCAGCGAACCGGATCACACAATTCTCACCAAACCATCTGAACAAGCAAGTACCCCGAATCTGGAGTTGACAGTATCATCCCTAACCCACAATAGTACTAACAAATTTAAATGAAGTAAAATAATTTAAAAAAAAGAATAAGCAATCGGGTATGTACAAAACAAAGCAATAAACAGTACAAAATGAAGTAAAATAATTTTAAAAAACAAGAAACAATACGTCAATTGGGTATATACAAAACAAAGCAATAGTAACACTGAGCGTAGTAGGTCAACTGGGCATCAACATAGTCATGCAGGCAACAAAGGTGATGAGCATGTGTACTGCTAATTCTTTCAAGCAAAAGTCTTGTGATCTCTGCCTGGCGATCAAATTCACTTTGTGTAATTCGCATTTCCTGTTCTGCTGCTGAACGGGCCTCTGAGACCTTTGCCTTCTTCAGTCTTGCTTTTGCTGCATCGAAATCAAGTCTTTTATTCTGCAAGAGTTTACGTTCTTTAGATATTGTTCTGTAGTCCCCTTCCAGAAAGTTTCTAAGGGGTGCCAAAAGGTTGACCTCTGACGGGTGTACTTCCATCGGGCGTGGGGTGAACCACATGTATCCGGGGTATCGTAGGCTGATCTTCTGGTCTTTGGTTGATGTGGTGTCTGTGGTTCGGTCTGCGACAAGGAGTCCCAGATAACAGGGAAGTATGTAGTTCATTCTGGGGAAGATCAAGGTAGCACCTGTTAATTCTTATTAATATCTGATTCTCTTTTCCTTTTCTTTACTAGAATGTCGTATGACTCCTCTTTTTTAGAAAATAAAACCAAAGAAATAAGTAAAGGAATAATAAAGGCCCAATCGTGTCATACGAAGGGTAGTGGGGGAAGGAGTTTGCAGGGCGTGAAAATAAAATGTTGGGTATGTGGCATGTGTCCTTGTTGTTGGAGGACTCTGGCACAGTATAACAATAGATTCTTCATCTCACAACCAAACTGTGGTGTGTTGGAAGATTATGACGCAGTATAATGTGGGCAGATAAGAAACCCTTTTCAATTGGGTGATGCGTGGAGTGGACGGATAAAGCTATTTACAATTTGGACTGTGATGTCCTGATTCTTTCTCAGTGGAGAGAACCTATATGGGCGGGCTTTGGCTGCCAGGTACCCACTGCATTACCACCTCTGGTAGTGAGCGCCGGATCAAACGGTTCTGGGAGTCCCGGTACCAGGGGCGCCACAGGGGGTAAGGTTTGCGGGTTCCCCATCCTTTCCATCGGGGTCCCCTGGGTCGGGGTTTTATTCATGAAGCACTGTAAATTGGGGTGGGGACCGAGGTTGCGTGTGCTGTTCCTGGGGATACTGGGTGGGGGTTGATAACCTGGGGTACAGGTTGTGGACCGTGGTTTAGGTCCGGTGCTGTGGGGTGGGGGTTGATAACCTGGGGTACAGGTTGTGGACCGTGGTTTAGGTCCGGTGCTGTGGGGTGGGGGTTGATAACCTGGGGTACAGGTTGTGGACCGTGGTTTAGGTCCGGTGCTGTGGGGTGGGGGTTGATAACCTGGGGTACAGGTTGTGGACCGTGGTTTAGGTCCGGTGCTGTGGGGTGGGGGTTGATAACCTGGGGTACAGGTTGTGGACCGTGGTTTAGGTCCGGTGCTGTGGGGTGGGGGTTGATAACCTGGGGTACAGGTTGTGGACCGTGGTTTAGGTCCGGTGCTGTGGGGTGGGGGTTGATAACCTGGGGTACAGGTTGTGGACCGTGGTTTAGGTCCGGTGCTGTGGGGTGGGGGTTGATAACCTGGGGTACAGGTTGTGGACCGTGGTTTAGGTCCGGTGCTGTGGGGTGGGGGTTGATAACCTGGGGTACAGGTTGTGGACCGTGGTTTAGGTCCGGTGCTGTGGGGTGGGGGTTGATAACCTGGGGTACAGGTTGTGGACCGTGGTTTAGGTCCGGTGCTCTGGGGTGGGGGTTGATAACCTGGGGTACAGGTTGTGGACCGTGGTTTAGGTCCGGTGCTGTGGGGTGGGGGTTGATAACCTGGGGTACAGGTTGTGGACCGTGGTTTAGGTCCGGTGCTCTGGGGTGAGGGTTGATAACCTGGGGTACAGGTTGTGGACCGTGGTTTAGGTCAGGTGCTGTGGGGTGAGGGTTGATAACCTGGGGTACAGGTTGTGGACCGTGGTTTAGGTCCGGTGCTGTGGGGTGAGGGTAGATAACCTGGGGTACAGGTTGTGGACCGTGGTTTTGGTCCGGTGCTGTGGGGTGAGGGTTGGGACTTCCTTGTGGCTCAAAGACTCCTTCCAGGGTGACATGGTTTTGGTGAAAATTTTGCTGGGAGCCGAATGCCTTCATTTGGTTCACATGATACCACCCGGCTTTCTTGTGGTCTACCATGACCTTGTAAACCGAGGGGCTGGCCTTGTCTACCACTGGATAGGGGCCGGCATATTTGGGGGACAAGAACGTTCCTGGCTGGAAGACTCTGAGCATTATCTGTTGCCCAACCTCATATTCGGTGGGTTTTACCTTATCATCAAAATAGGCCTTCCTTTGCTGCTTCTGTTTGCCTATCTTAACGGCTGCAGCCTGTTGTGCGGCCTGTATGTTTTCTAGAATGGCTCTCACGGCATTTTCGTGGGTGAGGGCCGTGACTTCGGGCCCGGACAGATCCTGCCCGAGTAAAGGTTCAATTCCTCGCATAGGTCGCCCGGTCATGAGGACATGGGGGTTAATCCGGTGGAACTAGATACGGAATTCCGCACTATCATTAATATGAAGGGAAGGACTTTGTTCCAGGAGTGATTGTTCTGCTGAACGGTCTTACGGATCATATCTTTGAGGGTACGGTTCATCCTCTCTACTACACCGCTAGATTGGGGGTGGTAAGCAATGTGGAATTTTTGCTTTATCCCCAACAATTCCATTACACGTTGCATTACCTGGGCAGTGAAGTGCGTGCCCTGGTCTGAGTCGATGCTGCGGGGAAGGCCCCACCTCGTGAATATGTGCTGCACTAGGATGTCAGCCATGACCTTGGCTGTGTTTGTGTGCGTTGGAAAAGCTTCCACCCATTTACTAAAAGTGTCTGTGATGACCAGGGTGTATTTGTAATCTCCCACTCCGGGCGGTAGGGGACCAATATAGTCAGTCTGGAGATTTGTCCAGGGACCTTCCACAGGGCGAGTCTGCCTCAGTTCTCCTTTGTGGGGATATTTATCAGGATTGTTCTGTGCACAGATGATACAATTATCAACGTAATGCCGCACATCCTGTTCTCGGTTTGGCCACCAACACAATCCTTTGATTCGCTCACTTGTAGTTCCTGCCCCTTGATGGCCCTGGACATGGTGGTTTTGGAAAATGATTTGGTTACGGTCCCTGGTTGGGACCACATATAGGCCGTCCTTAAGGACAAGCCCATCCTGGACCGATATTGCGTCTCGCCATTTTTCAAAGGAGGCGGGGTTTGCCCCTTCCTGAATTTGTTTCAGGTCCTGGTCACTGCTCTGGGCTTGTTTTAGGTCTTCAACCTTGGTCTGGCTAACAGTCACATCTTCAATTCGCTCTGTAACTATTGGTTGCCAAAATTCTCCCTCTCTAGCACCCTGTTTGGCTAATTCATCCTCCCTTATGTTCCCAAGTGGGGAGGTGCGGTGGTGGGCCTTTACTTTAATTATGCCAGACTCCCGGTCTTGGGCAGCCTGGAAAATAAATCTTAACAGTGGGGCTGATGGTAGAGGTTTCCCCATCTGCTGATATGAATCCCCTTGCTTCCCATAGGGGCATGGAGTCTGTTAAACTGTTGCAGACATACATACTATCGGAGTGTATGTCCGCGGGTGTGGGGAACAGGTCAGGATGGCTGACTACGTACGCTATCACTGCCAGTTCTGCAGCTTGTGCACTCATGTGTGCTGGAAGTTTTAAGGCTATCTCCCTCAGGGGCTCGCCTTCTTGGTCTTCCACGTATATCCCACATCCTGTCCTCCTGTTTCCCTCTTCCACCATGGATGACCCATCTACAAAAATGTTTAAACTGAATGGCAGGACTTAAACATAACAGAATAAGTTTAACCTCTTCTGCCTCATCTAGACCGTTTAAAACACGATATTGGGTAACCTGGTCAAAGAGAGCATGTGGATCCCCGGAGGGTTCAAATACTCCAATCACTTTAGCTATGTCAGTGAGCTGTGTCATGGTGTATGGAGTTACATAAGTCACATTGTGGTTCTGTCCGTCCTGTCGTTGGGTGGTGACCGGATTCATCGGTACAGGAACCGGATTAGTGACTGGGCTTTTTGAACGAGGAGCTGAGACTGAGTTTCCCCAGGTGGGGGCTTGATTAGGTGGTGCCGTTCGTTCCACTACTGGGAAGGGAGGTGGGGATCCCCAGTCGGCAGTGACGCTAGCTGTTGCATAATGGCAGGCATCCTCTTCTAAATCCCCCCACTCTACCCCTGGGTCACTATCCCCTGTTTCAGTCGTGTATGCACACATTACACCCCTTTTTATGGCAAGTTGTGCTTTTAAATCTTCAATCTCGCGCAGGCATTTGGAGTGGTCTGTTGCGCGGGCTGTATTTACGTTTCCTGCTTCGTGCAAAACTTTTACTGCAGCCTGCAGGTCGCTGCATTTACGTTTAACTTCCTCTACCTGTTGCAGCGCAGCCTCTCTCTCACGGACAGCACGCCGTGCCCTTTGGCAGGCTTTATCACATTGAGCCTGGAATTGGCTCATGTGTATCATGTTAATCTGGTTCCTTTCTTCTCCTGTGCTTACCTCCGCTTCCAATTGTTGTGTGCGCGCGGTCTTCCACCGGGCGCACTAAAATGTGAGGATGGTTAGGTACACTATCATAAGTAGGATTCCTATTACGGCCAGTTGTGACAGAATGCGGACCCATGGGTGGATTTGGACATTTGAACCCCAATCCCAGAGGTCCTCCAATGCAGCATGACTGGCCATGATTATTTCCTTTTAGGATTCGTCACTTGAGTATAGGCAAGGTACTAAATTCCTCCCGTAGATTTTACCCAAATTCCCTAGACTGTTCTAGTTCTGACTACACAGTTTGTCCACCTTGTGTTACAGACACCGGGTTTATGGCCCAATTTACTGGTTGAATCTGTATTAGTCCTTCACTCACTTAAGACTGGCCGTCACGTGGGGCATCTGCCCTCTTAATTCAGGCTCAGACGGAGTGTTGGAGAAGACCGGGTTGATGATTCGACTTCGGAGCAACGTATTACTTCTTACCGAAGTCCCATCTGGGGTGCCACTGTTGTACCTGTTAATTCTCAGATACTTTCAACCAGTTTACTTACTCCAAGGTTTTACCCCGGTGCCCTTATTTGCAAGGTGGACAAGGACAAACACAAGTAAAGGTTCAACAAGTTTATTAAATAACACTATTAACCCTTAAATTACCCACATAAAACAAGAGGATACCCCAGCAGATTCAAGTATACTACCCGTAAAGATGACTTGGTTAAACTGCAGGCCCGATTCTCTGAGTCCCTCTGGTCTGTTGTCACGAAGGTGAGTCTCGATGGCCGCTTCTTCCTTACTTCCTTGTCTGGTCAGTCTTCCGAATGGTCACGGCTGTCTCCCCTGTCGAGTCTTCGCTCCTGTGTGCCTCTGAGTGTGTCCCTTTATCCCCAGCCTGCTTGCCTTTCCAGAAACTTCTCTGGCTTCTGACCAATGAAGTCCCAGGAGGGGGTTCCAATACCCAGTGGGTTTCTTGATGTCTGCCTGACAGGACACCAGGGTCCGCCCCCCAGGTGTCCATCTCCATGTTGTTGAACTTGTTATCAGGTAAGGTTTCTACAGGATTTCTTGGTGACAGAAAGTCTGGCCCGATCTGGGCTTCTAACAATAGACCGATGCATTTCAATGAGGTGCCATGATCTCCTGCTAAGTCTCAAGTAGAGTGTAACGACCTTTGATGGGTGGTTGATGGGTCAGGCCCAGACACATTTGTGTATTGTACAATTGGCCTGCCTGCGGTTTGACTGTGTTTGATTTCAATGTGCCCAATTCTTTAATTTAGGATATCCAATTTTATCAGCCTTAAAACTAGGCCCTGTTTATATCACCACACATGGGTGACCAGGCAACAGCCTGATAGAATAGGAGAACTTTCCATGTTCAAAACTGTTGGAATTCCAATGCTCACACAGTATGAAAGGGAACCTGTTGAAGGAGGGGTGCAGTCACAGTGAGACTCCTGAACAATTACAATCTCTCCATCTCCCATTCATATCCAATATCCCATTTACCATTTCTGCAGCAGATTGGGAACACCGACTCGTTCACAGACTAATGGACTCAAAAATCGTCTATCATGTAACCATGATCCTTGCAGACTCCCAGTGAGGTGTCTGTATTAAGGGCAGGTTGGAAAGCATTAACCATCAGAGAGGAAACATCACCTTCATAAAATGGAAATTTATGGAAATATTAGAGTTAAGTCACGATCTGAAACATTTAATTGAAAATTGGTGCTTGTGAAGCGAGGTTTCCAATAACTTAATTTCAATTCCTGCACCAACCTTGACTGACACTGTAAAGTAAGTCTAACAATTCAGCAAAGATGGTATTTTAATGCAACTAACATTTCTCTCTGTTCTCATTGAAGATCTCCAACAGAAACACAAGGAGACACTCCGGGTACAAACTGAAACACTGAGAGTGAGCACTATCCTCATAAAGGAGAAGGTTAAGATTTTCCAGCTGGTTGATCGATACGCTGAGCTAACGGTTATTTTTACTGTTCGAGATCGGACACTTGTCGAACATGAACTGCTGGCTAGAGGCCGAGACCATAAAGAATGGAGAGAGAAACATCTCCGGAAAGAACTGGAAAAAATCCGAAGTGATCAATTGTTTCAGAGCAGCTTTTCCCAGACGGGCAGTTTGCTGCAAAAAATTAGGAGATTATTCCACCAATCCCATTCAAGATCCAAATCTGGGAGTTCAGCAGCAGCGAGCGGAGTGCCGGGAATTGGAAAAACAACAATGGTACAAAAGATTGTTTATGATTGGGCCACTGGGAAAATATACCCACACTTTCAATTTGTTTTCAGTTTTAAATTCCGGGATTTGAACACTATTAACTGTAGAATAAACCTGAAGAATCTGATATTGGATCAATATCCCTACTTTGGGAATATTCTGGGAGAGCTCTGGAAGAACCCAGAGGGATTGCTGTTTATATTCGATGGTTTGGATGAATTCAAGGACAGGATTGATTTTGCCGACAATCGGAGAAATACAGAACCTCAGTCCATGTGCACAGATCCCGAATGCTGGTGTGAAGTGTCTGACATTGTGTACAGTTTAATACAGCACAAGCTGCTCCCAGGATGTTCAGTGTTAGTGACCAGCCGCCCCACTGCATTACATTTATTGGAAAAGGCTGACGTCAGTGTCTGGGCTGAAATCCTGGGATTTGTTGGCGATGAACGGAAGGAATATTTCAACAAGTTTTTTGAAGATCAGACGGTGGCAGCAGCTGTTTTCAAACACGTGGAGGAGAACGAGATCCTGTACACCATGTGTTAAAACCCTTCCTAGTGCTGGATCCTCGCTCTGTCACTGGGTCCCTTCTTTACACAAAGAGACAGGAAACGGCAGCAAGTTCCCAAGACCATCACCCAACTATATTCCTACTATATTGACAACATTCTGAAAAACCATTGCCGAGAGATTGAAAACTCCCGTGATGTGTTACTGAAGCTTGGTGAGATGGCCTTCACAGGAGTCTCCAAGAAGAAGATTGTGTTTAGGAATAAAGATTTGATTGAGTCCAATCTACAACCTTCCCAGTTCCTGTCTAGATTCCTGATGGGACTTTTAGAGAGAGATGATTCTGCCCAGAGTGTGGTTTACACATTCCCACACCTCACCAACCAAGAGTTTGTAGCTGCACTCACACAAGTGGTGTGGGAACATCTTTTTTACTCCTGTAACCTTTCTAGAGTGAGTTAGTGAGTGAATGTGAGACTGCGAAGTAGCATTAGTTTCTTGGTTATTTAGCTTTTTGTTTTTTCAAAATTGTTTTTGATACTAAAATGGAAATAAATGAATATGATCTGAGCCATTTTATGCTGCAGGGTGACTTAGATTGGGACCGGAATATTGAAGGGTACAAGATCTTTGGGAAGGACAGGAAGTGAGGAAAAGGCGGAGGAGGACTAGCTCTATTAATTAATGATGGTGTTAACACAATAGAGAGGGATGGACTAAGCTCAGGAAACCTGGATGGAGAAACGGTTCAGGAAGAAATTTATGAGAAACGACAAAGTGAAGAAGTCTCTTGTGGGATTGACAGGCCCCTAAACAGTAACCACACAGTAGGAACAAGGTATAAAGGAGTTTGTCAGAAAGACATGGCGATTATCATTCCGGATTTTAATCTAGATAAAGACAAAAATCAGACGGACAAAGGTAGCCTAGGTGAGGAATTGATAACTATTTTCAGGATAGTCTATTAGAACAACATGTTTTGCCACCTACGAGAGAGCAGCCTGTACTAGACCTGGGAAAGTACACAAATAAGGATTAATTAATGACCTGATAGTGGAGGCACCCTGAGATAACAGCCATCATAATGTGATGGAATTTAGCATTCATTTTGAGGGAGGATCTGAGTCTAATATTCTAAACTGAAATAAGTTTAATATTTCACAATCCACAGACTAGATATATTCAAACAAGAATGATAAATTCCCGGGGAGGGCCCAGGGGAGGGCCCACCCTCTGTGGTTCGTTAGAACAGATAAAGACAGTATCAAAGTTAAAGATAAAACATATTTGAGTGACAGATCAGAAGATTTGGCAGATTATCAAAAATAGTAAAGAATGACTGAAAGATGAACAAGGAGGGGAAGTTTAGAGTTCAGTAGAAAGCTCGTCACAAATCTGAAGACAGATGTTGAGAGTTTCCACAGATATTTTAAACAGAAATGACTGAAAGTGAGTGTTTGTCCACAGAAAGTGAGCCTGTAGAATTAATAATGGAAAATAAGGATATGACATGCGAATTGAACAGATACTTTGAATTGGTCTTTACAATCGAAGGAACAAGAAACACACACCCACCCTGCCCTATGATGTTGAGAGACCTTGTTTCAGTTCTGTCAAAGTCCTCCAATGATTGGATATGATGCTTGAGGCAGGGGGTGGTTGTTTTCCATGTGTTACCGTGTTTTCCTGTAAGCAGTTCTTACCATGTTTATATGTTTGTTCCAATGCCTGCATAATGTTTAAAATTATGTACATATGTTGTTACTGAGAGTTTTTGAAATTAAAGGGGAGGAGTGTTATATATGTAGTTTGGGGTGTTATGCCCCTTTAAGAGACCGGGATCGGTGACCCAGGGAACAAGCTGGGGAAGCAGTATTAGAATGACTATGCAACTATTAAGATGTTAAGTAAACTGTTCCTTGTTTTAATTATACTGACCTCAATGGTTGTCTTTTTATTGTTTATAATTAGATGCAAACATAATAGTTGGGCCTGGGACACTACCCTGAGGAACTCCTGCAGTGATGTCTTGGAGCTGAGATGACTGAGCCCCACAACCACAACCATCTTCCCATGTGTCAGGTATGACTCCAACCCGTACAGAGTCCCTTTAAGAAGCACTGTCTGTGATCTTTCCCCATCATTCAGTCACTCTCATCACAAATTAGTTTACAACAAGATTCTGAACTTTTACTTCAATCCTAAACCCCAAATCTATCCAATACAGCACGGTGATAGTGCCACACAGCACTCACTGTGAAGATGGGACTTTATCTACACAAGGAGTGTGCAATGGTCACTCCGACCACTGCTGTCATGGAGAGATGTATTTGTGGCAGGCAGTTTGGTGAGGAAGGGGTCTTGTATGTTTTCCCTCTTGTTGTTTCCTTCACTTGCCACAGCCACTCTGTGTCCTTTAGCGCTCGGCCAGCTGAATCTGTGTGTGTGTGAGAGAGAGAAAGAGGAGGCTGTGTGTGTGAGAGAGAGGGAAAGAGGAGGCTGTGTGTGTGTGAGAGAGAAAGAGGAGGCTGTGTGTGTGAGAGAGAGAAAGAGGAGGCTGTGTGTGTGTGTGTGTGAGAGAGCTGGTATGTTTGCGTGTGTGAGAGAGAGGTGAGGGACTGGAGTCAGTGTGTGTGAAAGAGAGAAATTGTCAGAGTGTGTGTGTCTGTGAGATAGAGTGGAGTCAGTGTGAATGTCTGTGTGAGAGAGAGAGACAAGAGTTGCAATGTGTGTGTGAGTGAGAGTGTGAATGTGTGTGAGATAGAGGAGAGCTGGTATCTTTATGTGTGTGTGTGTGAGAGAGAGGTGAGGGACTGGAGTCAGTGTGTGTGAATTGTCAGAGTGTGTGTGTGTCTGTGAGATAGAGTGGAGTCAGTGTGAATGTCTGTGTGTGAGAGAGAGACAAGAGTTGTAATGTGTGTGTGAGTGAGAGTGTGAATGTGTGTGAGATAGAGGAGAGCTGCTATCTTTATGTGTGTGTGTGAGAGAGAGGAGTGAGATTGGGATCAGTTTGTGAGCATACATGTGTGAGAGAAACACTGTGTGTGTGTGATAGAGTGGTGAGCGCATGTATGTGTCAGAATGAGGGATGTGAGTGAGAGGGATTCAGTGTGTATGGCTGTGTGTGTGGAATAAAGAAAGAGGTGTGTCTGTGTGAGAGAGAGATGACAGAGTTAGTGTGGGGGGGCCAGTCCGTGCTGCGCGCCGGGTTGGGTAGGGACACTGGGGATCAGCTTGTTAGTGTGTGTCTGTTTGTGTGTGAGCAAGGAGGAGAGTCTTTCTTTATATCACACACACACCCCTATACACAGAATCTCTCCCCCTCTCTCACTCACACCCATCATTCTGACTCACACATGGAAGCACTCAACTCTCTATCACACACACACACACTTTGTTTCTCTCACACATGTACGCTCACACACTGATTCCAATCTCTCTCCTCTCTCACACACAAACACACTGACATATCAGCTCTACTCTGTCTCTCTCACACACACACACTCTCCTTTCACACTCTCCCTCACATACATTGCAACTCTTGTCTCTCTCACACACACATTCACAGTTTGTGTATGTACGTGTGTGTGTGTGTAAGAGGAGAGTGTGGAGTGTGAGAGACAGTGCGGAGCGGTGTGTTTGTGTGTGAGAGAGAGGAGTCTGTGTGTGAGCCTGTATGTGTGAGCGAAACAAGATGTGTCTGTGTGTGTGAAAGAATGAAAGAGGAGTGTGTGTGTGTGAGAGAGAGAGAGATAGTGTGGAGTGCGTGTATGTGAGAGAGAGTAGTGTGTCAATTTTTGGCATGTGTGTGTAAATGTAAGAGAGGGAGGGAAGTGTGTGTGTCTGTGTCTGCGCATGCGTGCACATTTGTGTGAGAGAGAAAGAGGAGGGTGTGTGTGTGAGAGAGAGCTGGTATGTTTCCGTCTGGGAGAGAGAGATTTGAGGGACTGGAGTCAGTGTGAAAGAGAGTGTGTCTGAGAAAGAGTGTGCGTGTGAGGTAGAGCGTGTGAGAGAGTGTATGTGTGTGTGTGTGAGAGAGAGAGAGTGTGTGCGTGTGCGCGAGAGAGAGTGTGTGCGAGAGTGTGTCTGAGAGAGTGTGTGTGCGAGTGAGTGTGAGTTTGTCTGAAAGAGTGTGTGGGAGAGAGTGTGTGTGTGACAGTGTGGGCGTAAGAGAGTGTGTGCCTGAGAGTGTGCTTGATTGTGTGTGTGTGAGTGTGCATTTGTGAGTGTGAGAGGGAGTGCGTGTGAGAGGGAGTGCGTGTGAGAGGGAGTGCGTGTGAGGGCGAGCGTGTGTGACGATGAGCGTATGTGAGGGTGAGCATGTGTGTGTGAGTGATGTGTGTGCATGTGACAGAGTGTGTGCATGTCTGACAGTGTGTCCATGTGTGAGTGTGTGTGTGTGCGAGAGAGTGTGTGCGAGAGAGAGAGTGTGTGCGAGAGAGAGTGTGTGTGAGTGAGAGTGTGTGTGAGAGTGTGAGAGAGAGAGATTGTGCGACAGAGGGTGTGTGCAAGACTGTGCGAGAGTGTGTGCCAGAGAGCGTGTGTGTGAGAGAGTATGTGAGTGTGAGAGTATGTGAGTGTGAGTGTGTGTGTGTACGAGAGAGTGTGTGTGTGTGCGAGAGAGAGTGTGTGCGAGAGAGTGTGTGTGTAGGAGAGATGTGTGCGTGAGAGAGAGTGTGAGGGAGTGTCAGAGAGAATGTGTGTGAAAGAGTGTGTGTGTGTCTGTGTGTGTGTGTGTGTGTGTGTGTGAGAGCGTGTGTGTGAGGGAGACTGTGTGTGTGCAAGAAAGAGGAGTGTGTGTGTATGTTAGAGAGAGAAGTATGTTTGTGTGTGTATCTCTTTGTATGTGGAAAAGTAAGAGTGTGTTTGTGTGTGTTTCCATGTGAGGAAGTTGGAGGTGTTTGTGAGTGAGTGATAATGTTTTGGATAACTCTCACTCTGAGGGTTCACATCCACCCTCATTGCCACACACCAACACACACTCACACCCGCTGATATTGGGAGTGAGACGGACAGACACACACTCTCCCCCGAATGGTCATCATTATTTATTACTCATGTTTTAACATTATCAATTTATTGCTTCAAAATTGTTTGTTCATTGCTCAGCAAGATGTTTCTGTTTATATCTGAGCTTTATTTTGGAATTCCTGTTTAATGTTGTGCCAATCTTTTTCTTTCCAATATCTGTTCATCGGCCCGTTGAGTGAGAAAATAACTGAACCTGGCTCTACACAAGAAGGTTGGAGCAGCCGGTAACCACTGGACCAGAGGAGGAGATTGCAGGTTTCTCACCTTCCTTTCTCAGACGGGCTGGAACAGAGATAATGAAGACACAGAAACATACGCTGACCATCCTCCAGAGGAGCTGCTAGATCTTGGCTGGCTCTTTGCTGACAGAGTTTATGAGAAGGAAGTTGTTGCAGAAACAAGTGATCCGCTGGAAGAGGAGCTCCTGGTTCTTTGTCTCCACTGTCAACGCAGACGCAATCTCTCTGGTCTTGAGGAGTTTGCTCCAATTGCTGAAGGAGTCATGGGAAAGATCAGCGGCCAGATGGCAGCAGTGGCCAGAAGCTGCTGTCCCGCTCCACCAAGGTGTTTGTGCCCCAGGAAAAGGACAAGTGAAGGCAAATGTCCACAACTGGCGGCAAGAGAGCAAGAGCACTGTTGGAGATTGAAGACTCGGGGGACAGTGACCCCCGGGGGGTGGTGGAGGGGGTGGAGGGGAGAGGAGCTGGACACAAACTACAAAATACAGGAGGGAGGGGAGTTACATTCGTATTATCTGTGATTTTCATTTACAATTAGTTTGATTCTGTTGTCTGGTCTGCGCTAGTTTTAAGTTAAATCTGTTCCACATGTGACGTGTTTTATATGCTATTGAGTCTTGTAAATAAAAGGTTAATCCTGCTGCTCAGTAATTGGTGCGAATATTCCTCATTTTACAACCTGTAGAACTGTATTTATTCACAATTAAGTGCTGTTAAAGCCAGTTAATAATCGGATTCATGTGTGTTTTCTCATGAAGTTTTATGAAATCAGTCTATATTTCAACAATTGCCGACCTAAATTCTCAATGGAATTTCACAATTCACTCCCTTTCATTTGAGTTGTTAGATTCACTCAACCTGTGATGTGAGACATGCAACTCCGCCTGGGAGTTCACTCCCTCCCGCTGCAGCTTGACAGACATGTTCATCGTTATGGTGGGGAATGCGGAATAGTCTGTATTTTGTCGAGTGTTAGCCGAGGTACACGACACCAGACGGCACTTTCATGGTCACCTTACACAACGTAGGTTCCGGAATAATGACCATGAAATCGCCGTCTCGTGTCAAAAGCAAACTATTTGGTCCATTGTTGTAATAATGGCCACTTCCATCGAGGAGGACAAGGACAGCACAGACATGGGAACCCCAGCACCTGCAAGTTCCCCTCCAAGCCACTCATCGTCCTGGCTTGGAAATAAATGGCCCTTCCTTCGCAGTTTCTGGGTGAAAATCAGTGACCCAGGAAGGCAGCACAACACCTCCCTGGCAAGTGCAGCATACGTGGGAAATAAATACTGGGCAATTCTGGAATTCCTTCCCTAACGACATTAATCCCACAACACAGACTGCAGCGGTTCAAGAAGGCGGCTCACTGCCACCTTTTCAAGTGCAACTAGGGATGGGGAATAAATCCTGGCCGGCCAGCGACGCCCATGTCCCACCAATGATTCAAAAAGAAAAATTCTGAACATTTTATGAATTGAATTTAAATTTCACTATTTGCGGAGGTTTTAATTTGAACCTCCATCCCGGCAGATTTCTCGATTCTGAGTCTATTGGTATTGGACCTACTCCACCATATCATGCAGATTTACATCCGTTGTACCGTCCACATGCAGATTTACATCCACAGTGCTAACCACTGTGCTACCGGGTGGTACGGTAGCACAGTGGTTAGCACTGCTGCTTCACAGCTCCAGGGACCTGGGTTCGATTCCCGGCTCGGGTCACTGTCTGTGTGGAGTTTGCACATTCTCCTCGTGTCTGCGTGGGTTTCCTCCGGGTGCTCCGGTTTCCTCCCACAGTCCAAAGATGTGCGGGTTAGGTTGATTGGCCATGCTAAAAATTGCCCCTTAGTGTCCTGGGATGTGTAGATTAGAATTAGTGGGTAAAATACGTAGGGATATGCAGGTAGGGCCTGGGTGGGATTGTGGTCGGTGCAGACTCGATGGGCCGAATGGCCTCTTTCTGTACTGTAAAGTTTCTATGATTTCTTCAATGATTTCTATGACCATTAATAGAACTACATTCATAATGAAAAATAGATCTGAACAATGTTCCCAACAAATTGTGCGATCGCACAACATGTTTATACTGAGTCACCGAAATAGCACACATCTCATTCCATCAAGTCAGCAAATGTGGAATATATCTCCATATTCACTGACAGTTAAACTTGCAGTGGTTGCATTGGGAACAAACTCAGACAAAGAACACGCTGCACTGAGCACTGCACTTGCTCAATGATAGAGTTACCGGCAGAATTTTATTCTGGAGCTGCGTTGGAACAGTGATTAGGAGATAATTTGATGGTGTCTTATGACATACACATTATGTGGTCAACTTACATTGGCGGGTATAGGCGAAGAACAAGATCACTCTGGATCCAATGTTGTGTTATAACTTGTTAGGAATTGATCAATGTGACAGTGCAGAGGGAATTTTAGCTCTGTATTTACACCATTCCTCTCCCTGCATCATTAGTTTTTGAAGGGTTTCCGACAGAGGGATTTTTTGCTATTTACCCGAGATCATGCTATACGTGAACTTGGATTGCTTGAAGGTGCAGTGAAAGACTTGCTCTCTATTTACCCCATTTTGGATGTGTCCTGGAAGAGGGTTTTGTGATGTAATATATCAAATTTACAAGTGTTTGGTCATTTATGGGATTTGGGCGTCGCTGGATTGCCCAGTATTTATTTTCCATGTGTGTTGTTCTTGCCAGGGAGGTGTTGGGCTGCCTTCCTGGATCCCTGCAGACCCTGAGTTGCAGGTACACCAACACTGCTGGTCGGAAGGAACTTCCAGTGTTCGGACTCAACGATATTGTGGAAATGATGATGAATTTCTAAATCAGGACATTGAATAGTTTGGATGGGAACTTCCAGCAGCTGGTGTCCCCATTTATCTGTTGTTGCTGTCCTTCTAGATTGTAGTCGTCGTGTGTTTGGAAGGCGTTGCTAAAGCAGCCTTTGTGAGCTCTTGCAGTGCATCTTGTAGATGGTACACATGGCTGCCATATCTCATCAGTGCTGGAGGGATTGAATATTTGTTTCAGTGACAGCAATCAAGCAGGATCCTTTCTCCAGGATTCGCTGTCCCTGAGTGTTGTTGGAGTTGGACTCATTCAGGCAACTGGAGAGAAATCCATCACACTCTAGACTTGTGCCGTGTAGTTGGTGGGCAACATTGGGGAGTCCGGAAGTAAATTGATCGTCACAGGATCCCAGCCTTTGTCGTGCTCTTGTCAGCAAATGGAGGGCTGTTGTAGGCTGCAAACAGACATTGACAGGATGCAGATCTGGGCCAAAATATGGCAGATGGAGTTTAACCCTGTTAAGTGCGAGGTGATTCATTTTGGGAGGACAAATTTGAATGCGGATTACAGGGTCAAAGGCAGGGTTCTGAGGAATGTGGAGGAACAGAGAGATCTTGGGGTTCATATCCACAGATCTCTGAAGGTTGCCACTCAAGTGGATAGAGCCGTGAAGAAGGCCTATAGTGTGTTAGCGTTTAT
The DNA here is from genome assembly GCF_964213995.1 of Mustelus asterias. Classification (NCBI taxonomy): domain Eukaryota; kingdom Metazoa; phylum Chordata; class Chondrichthyes; order Carcharhiniformes; family Triakidae; genus Mustelus; species Mustelus asterias. The sequence continues at coordinate 65,376 of NW_027590273.1, read as the reverse complement.
TAACAGGGGGTTGGAGTTTAAGAGCCGTGGGGTTATGCTGTAACTGTACAGGACTTTGGTGAGACCACATTTGGAATATTGCGTGCAGTTCTGGTCACCTCACTATAAGAAGGATGTGGAAGCGCTGGAAAGAGTGCAGAGGAGATTTACCAGGATGCTGCCTGGTTTGGAGGGTAGGTCTTATGAGGAAGGTTGAGGGAGCTAGGGCTTTTATCTTTAGAGCAGAGGAGGGTGAGAGGCGACTTAATCGAGGTTTATAAGATGAACAGGGGGATAGATAGAGTGGAAGTTCAGAGACTATTTCCTCGGGTGGATGTAGTTGTTACTAGGGGGCATAACGATAAGGTCCGTGGTGGAAGATATAGGAGGGATGTCCGGGGTAGGTTCTTTACTCAGAGAGTGGTTGGGGAGTGGAATGGACTGCCTGCTGTGATAGTGGAGTCGGACACTTTAGGAACATTTAAGCGGTTATTGGATAGGCAGATGGAGCACACCAGGATGACAGGGAGTGGGATAGCTTGATCTTGGTTTCGGAAAAGGTTCAGCACAACATCGTGGGCAGAAGGGCCTGTACTGTGCTGTACTGTTCTATGTTCTATGTGTTTAAATGGGGAATCCAGTTCATTTCCGAGTCAGTGCTCACCCCCAGGGTGCTAATTCCAGGAGATTAAATGATGGCAATGCTGTGGCAAAGGACAGTGGTTAGTTCATTTTTAGTTGCAGATGGTTTTTGTGCGGCAATTCTGTGGCGCGAAGGTTACTTGCCGCATGTCAGACCAAACCTCACGGTAAAGGAGGTCTTGCTGCATCTGGATCTGGACTGATTCAGTGTGTGAGGAGTTGTGAATGGTGTTGAACATACCCTCCTCTGACCTTATGATGGGAGGGTGGCCATTGGAGTTGCAGTTGAAGGTGATTGGGGCCATTGGAGTTGCAGTTGAAGGTGATTGGGGCCATTGGAGGTGCAGTTGAAGGTGATTGGGGCCATTGGAGTTGCAGTTGAAGGTGATTGGGGCCATTGGAGGTGCAGTTGAAGGTGATTGGGGCCATTGGAGTTACAGTTGAAGGTGATTGGGGCCATTGGAGTTGCAGTTGAAGGTGATTGGGGCCATTGGAGTTGCAGTTGAAGGTGATTGGGGCCATTGGAGGTGCAGTTGAAGGTGATTGGGGCCATTGGAGGTGCAGTTGAAGGTGATTGGGGACATTGGAGTTGCAGTTGAAGGTGATTGGGGCCATTGGAGTTGCAGTTGAAGGTGATTGGGGCCATTGGAGTTGCAGTTGAAGGTGATTGGGGCCATTGGAGTTGCAGTTGAAGGTGATTGGGGCCATTGGAGTTGCAGTTGAAGGTGATTGGGGCCATTGGAGTTGCAGTTGAAGGTGATTGGGGCCATTGGAGGTGCAGTTGAAGGTGATTGGGGACATTGGAGTTACAGTTGAAGGTGATTGGGGACATTGGAGTTGCAGTTGAAGGTGATTGGAGCCATTGGAGTTGCAGTTGAAGGTGATTGGGGCCATTGGAGTTGCAGTTGAAGGTGATTGGGGCCATTGGAGGTGCAGTTGAAGGTGATTGGGGCCATTGGAGTTGCAGTTGAAGGTGATTGGGGACATTGGAGGTGCAGTTGAAGGTGATTGGGGCCATTGGAGTTGCAGTTGAAGGTGATTGGGGCCATTGGAGTTGCAGTTGAAGGTGATTGGGGACATTGGAGTTGCAGTTGAAGGTGATTGGGGATATTGGAGTTGCAGTTGAAGGTGATTGGGGCCATTGGAGTTGCAGTTGAAGGTGATTGGGGCCATTGGAGTTGCAGTTGAAGGTGATTGGGGCCATTGGAGTTGCAGTTGAAGGTGATTGGGGCCATTGGAGTTGCAGTTGAAGGTGATTGGGGCCATTGGAGTTGCAGTTGAAGGTGATTGGGGCCATTGGAGTTGCAGTTGAAGGTGATTGGGGCCATTGGAGTTGCAGTTGAAGGTGATTGGGGCAATTGGAGTTGCAGTTGAAGGTGATTGGGGCCATTGGAGTTGCAGTTGAAGGTGATTGGGGCCATTGGAGTTGCTGTTGAAGGTGATTGGGGCCATTGGAGTTGCAGTTGAAGGTGATTGGGGCCATTGGAGTTGCAGTTGAAGGTGATTGGGGCCATTGGAGGTGCAGTTGAAGGTGATTGGGGTCATTGGAGTTGCAGTTGAAGGTGATTGGGGCCATTGGAGTTGCAGTTGAAGGTGATTGGGGCCATTGGAGGTGCAGTTGAAGGTGATTGGGGCCATTGGAGGTGCAGTTGAAGGTGATTGGGGCCATTGGAGTTGCAGTTGAAGGTGATTGGGGCCATTGGAGTTGCAGTTGAAGGTGATTGGGGCCATTGGAGGTTTGAAATGGCCTAACAAGCCACTCAGTTCATGAGCAATTAGGGACGAGGAGTAAACGCTGGCAGAACCAGCCAGGCCCACATCCCATGGATGTATTTGAGTAAAACGTTCAGGGAAGGAATTCCAGAGTTGGAGCCCACGCAGATGAAGACACAGCTCCCAATGGGGAAACGATTCAAATTGTGGATGGTCACGGAGCCAGAATGAAAGGAAAACAGATATGGGAGGATGGTGGGACTGGAGGAGGTGGATAACCAGCAAGAAACATTTCTCTATCTCTGTGCTATCAGTTTCCATTATTCTCCTGACAACTTGGATCAAATTGTCCCTGACACTCCAAAATTCCCGGGAATACAGCCCTCGTTTGTGTCTCCATAGCTGCGTATCTGTCACATTTAAAATACTGACGTTACTTTAGTGAAGAGACAACTCTGTCAGAAATATCTCAGTGCTGCGTTCACACAAAATGGCCCCTGGGAAGAAACGCCAAATGGCTGCCTGATATTTGTGGATATTTTTCACAGATATCCCAGAAAGGGAGAGATGGACAGAAGACACAGACACAGAGAGTGAAAAAAAGAGAGAGACACAGATTGATGGAGGTATAAAAGGTTTCCCTTTACCTGCACACAATTTAACTTGTTCCCAGTTGGTTTATGGATTCTCTCCTCAACTTATTGTCCAAAGTGCATCACTTCACATTTCTCAGTGTTGAAGTTAACTGTCTGTCCGTTTCATTTCAATCTCCTCTGCACCCGCTCTCGAACACAAATAATTGTCTGGTAGAAAGTGAGAAGGAGCCTCGACAGAGAGGTTGGGAAGGATTGAATGGAGAGAGGCAGAAACCCTCAACACATTTCAAAACTACACTGATTCCCACTTGAAGGAATAACTTCTCCACCCCAACACTATCCCATCATTCTCGATAAGCCCATGCTGCCCGTGTTCTGTGATAAATTACACGCAAGTGAAAAGATGATTTTAAATAGTGGGGTTACATTTGCCACCCCCCAATCTGTAGGAACTGCTCCAGAGTCTTCAGAATTTTGGAAGATGACCAGCAATGCATCCAATATTTCCAGCGCCGCTTCCTTTAATACTCTGGGATGTAGATTATCAGGCCCTGGGGATTTGTCAGCCTTTAACCCCATTCATTCCCCCAGCACCATTTTCTTACTAATACTGATTTCCTTCAATTCAATTCCACACTCTCACTAAAGGATTGGTTCCCTAACATTTCTGCCAGGTTATCTGTGCCTCTTTTGTGAAGACAGAACCAAAGTATATGTTCAATTCTGCTGCCATTTCTTTGCTCCCCGTTATAATTTCCCCGGAGAGATGGAGAGAGGCAGAGTCACTGAGAGATAGGGGTGAGATAGTAATGCAGAGAGTAACAGTGAGATATTCAGGTTGGCAAACAGCTAATAGTGGGGTACAACAAGGATCACTCCAAAGCCACAGATATTGCCTCATGTTGCCGCTGTCGCCATTTACCTTAAATCAGCATCCTCTGCTTTCCAAGCTTTCCCCCAATGTGCCGATTATCTCAAAGCCGATCCTCTCAGTCCCGGGACATCACTGCAGAAGTTCCTCAGGGTGAGTGTCCGAGGCCCCAACCATCTTCAGCTGCTCCATCACTGACCTTCCCTGCATAGGTGAGATGTTCGCTGATGATCGCAGCATTCACAACTCCTCAGATTGTGAAATAGTCAATGCCGGAATACTGAGCAGGACAGGCAGCATCTGTGTAAAGAGAAGCAGATTCTGGGACTGGGGGACTGAGAGACAGGAAGATAGTGAAACACACACAAACGCAGTGATGCACACACATAGATACACGCAAAGTCTCACACACACACACAGATAGAGAACAGTCCCACAGTCTCACTCACAATATCCTAATCCCCCTGGCATTAAGGGGCAATTTATCACGGCCAATCAACCTAACGCACGCATCTTTGGAGTGTGGGAGGAAACCGGAGCACCCGGAGGAAACCCACGCAGACACGGGGAGAACGTGCAAACTCCACACAGACAGTGACCCGAGACCAAAATTGAACCCGGGTCCGTTGCACTGTGAGGCAGCAGAGCTAACCACTGTGACACCCATGTTGGCCTTCATTGCAAGAGGATTATCATAGCGCGCAAGAAACAAGACTTTTCACTGTATACTAATATGATAAGAATAAATCAAATCAAAATAATTAATCAAGTCAAAGTATTTACCCTGCTAATCCCCCTAAGACTATGGGGAAAGTTAGCATGGCCAATCCACCGAACCCGCACATCTTTGGGCTGAGAGAAGGAAGAGCGGCACTCGGAGGAAACCAATGCAGATAGTGACCCGAGGCTGGATATGAACTTGTGTCCCTGGTGCTGTGATACAGCAGTGCTAACCACTGGTGCCACCGTGCTGCCCGCTCCTGTTTGGGAGCTTCACCAGGTTGACACCTCATTTTTAAGGGATGCCAGGTTGACCCCGTGGCTTGATGGTAATGGTTGAGTGGGGAATGAATCATTCTCTGTTACCTGCAGTGTCCTGGACATTGAGAGAAACTGACACTCAGACACATAAAACAACAACCTGCATTGATATAGCACCTTGAACAGAAACGTCCTCAGATGCTTCACAGGAGCCTGGAGTGAAAAATTAGAAGCCGAGTCACAGGCGAGTTTAGGGACAAAAGAATTGCCCCAAAGATCTGGTCAAAAAGGGGTTGTTATTAGGAAGTGTCTGAATGGTGGAAAGGGAGGTATGAAGACAGAGAGTTTTGGGAAGGAATTCCAGAGTTGGAGCCACACAGTGAACTGCAGACCCCAATGGTGAAAGGATTAAAATGGGGAATGGTCAGGGAGCCAGGATTAAAGGAAAACAGATATCAGAGGATGGTGGGACTGGGGGATATAGGGAGGGCTCATTTACAGAAGACAGTACCAAACTTTAACCACATCTCGTGTGAAGAAGTGCTTCCTAATTTAGAATTGAAAGAAGTTTAGAAGTTTATGTATTAGTGTCACAAGTCGGCTTACATTAACACGGTAATGAAGTTACTGTGAAAATCCCTTAGTCGCCACACTCCGGCGCCTGTTCGGGTAACACTGAGGGAGAATTTAGCACGGCCAATGCACCCTAAACAGCACATCTTTCAGACTGAGGGAGGAAACCGGAGCATCCGGAGGAAACCCACGCAGACACAGGGAGAACATGCGGACTCCGCACAGACAGGAATAAATGAATCTTTTTCTAAGTAACAGGCAGTGACGAGCGGGGGTCAGTTCTTGGGTCCCAGCTATTCACAAAACACATCAGTGATTTGGATGAGGGAACCAAACGTAATATTCTCAAGTTTGCTGATGAGACGAAACTTGGTGGGAATGTGAGTGATGAGGAGGATGTGAACAGGCTTCGGGGTGATTTAGACAAGTTGATTGAGTGGGGAAATACATGGCAGATGCAGAATAATGTGGATAAATGTGACGTTATCCACTTTGGACGGAGGAAGAGAATGGCAGAGTATTAGTTGAATGGTGATAGATTGGGAAATGTTGTACAAAGGGACCTGGGTATCTGAGAACACCAGTCACTGAAAGCAAGCATGCAGCTACAGCAAGCAGTTAGGACGACCAATGGGATGTTGTCCTTCATTGCAAGAGGATTGGAGTAGAAGAGCAAGGATGTCTTACTGCAGCTGGACAGAGCCTCGGTGAGACCACACCTGGAGTCTTGTGTACAGTGTTCCTCTCCTTATCTGAGGAAGGATGTACCTGCCACAGAGGGAGAGCAGTGAATGTTCACCAGACTGATTCCTGGGATGGCAGCATTGATGTCTGAGGGGAGATTGGGTCGGCTGGGCCTGTATTCACTGGAATGTAGAAGAGTGAGCGGGGATCTAATTGAAAGGTATAAAATTCTGACAGAGCTGGACAGGCTGGATACAGGGATATTGTTTCCTCCGGCTGGGGGTGTCTGGAACAAGGGGTCACAGTCTCAGGATATGGGGGAGGCCATTTGGGACTGAGATGAGGGGAAACCTCTTCACTCAGAGGGTGGTGAACCTGTGGAATTCTCTCCCACAGAAAGCTGTGGAGACCAAGTCACTGAATATATTTAAGAAGGAAAGAGATAGATTTCTAGACTCTAAAGGTGTCGAGGTGTATGGGGAGAGCGCTGGGGTATGGCATTGAGACAGAGGATCGGCCATGATAGTGTTGAATGGTGGGTCAGGCTCGAAGGGCTGAATGGCCTCCTCCTCCTCCTATTTTCGATGTTGATGTGACCGCCCCAAGTCTCTTTGGGCCTCCACTCTTTCCAGCCTTTCCCCATTCATAAAGCAATCTGTTCTATCATTTTTAAAGTGGGTGACCACACAATTGTCTCCAATGAAATCCATCTTTCACTCTTGGAACCATTCAGTTAAGACATTTCACTTTAGGGCGGCACGGTGGCACAGTGGTTCGTACTGCTGCCTCACAGCGCCAGGGACCCGGGATCAATTCCAGCCTCAGCTCGCTGTCTGTGTAGAGTTCTCCCAGTGTCTGCGTGGGTTTCCTCCGGGTGCTCCAGTTTCCTCCCACAGTCCAAACATGTGCGGGTCAGGTGGATTGGCCATGATAAATTGACCTTAGTGTCAGGGGATTAACAGGGTAAATATATGGGGTTACGGGAATCGGGCCTGGGTGGGATTGTGGTCGATGCAGACTCGATGGGCCGAATGGTCTGCCCTTTAGGGATTCTATGATTCTAGGATCTCAAATCATTGATAAATACGATGAAACTGAGACAGACACGGGGACTTTGCAGCTGCAAACAGAATGGGAATCATTGCATCCTGCACCGAGTTTTATTACACAACCAATTTCAGAAAATTCACAACTCTAATTCACAACAGCAAAGTGTGGGATTGCAAACTTGGAATTATTAGCCCAGGACTAAAGTTTAAAAGCTAAACACTGACATTCGGAAACAGGAGATGGCCTCACATCTTCAATTCTGTGATTGTCCCCCATCTCCTGCTCTGAATATTACAATATCTCTGCCCCCTTCATGCGTCTGCAGACTTTGAAAGTTACTCAGACACCGGTGAAACTAGTCTTTATCTCGGGGCATTTCCTGTGAAATATGCACCTTCTGCAACGAGACACAATCTAATTGACGCTTTCTGATACAATCTGAATCTCCTTTCAAACAACCTCCCAACCCCACTGTGCAGGAATGTCACCTTTTGTCACATTCCCCAACACAATTGTTGACACTTTATCAGGCGGGAAAAGTAGATTCAACTGACAGATTCTGAGCACCAGGTTGAATCTTTAAGATGTAAAAATGAACTGAAAGCCCAGGTCTCTCTGTTCCTGCATCCATTTTAACATTGACCCATTGATTTTAAATTGCTTCTCCTGTATAAAAATATCATCTATCAACCTCAGATTTAAACATTAATAAGTGACTGAGCATCAACTGCGAATTATAGAAGGTCGTTCCAAACTAATATCACAGCTGGTGTGGCAAAGTATTTCTGAATTCCACTCCTACAAGTCTAAAATCCTCAACATTGTTTGAAATCCAATGTCCCCAAGTCCTGGACTCCCCAACCAGCAGGAAAAGTTGTTCTTTATCAGTCCTCTCCATTCCCCTTATTATCTTGAAGTGTTTGATCCAATCATCCCGTAGCCTAAATTCCAGCATTACAGAGTAACACTTCAACTACACTTTTCAACAAACAATCCCAAACCAAATACAGAACAGGGTTCATAGAATCCTGCAGTGCAGGAGGCCATTCGGCCCATCGAGTCTGCACTGACCACAATCCCACTCAGGCCCCATCCCTATAATCCCATACATTTCCCTCAGCTAATCCTCCTGACACTAAGGGACAATTTAGCTTGGTCAATCCACCTAACCTGTACACCTGATAGGAGTCTGCCAGATTATGAGGGGCATGGACAGAGTGGATAGTCAGAAGCTTTTTCCCAGGGTGGAAGAGTTATTACTCGGGGGCAGAGGTTTAAGGTGCGAGGGGCAAGGTTTAAAGGAGATGTGGGAGGAAAGTTTTTTTACACAGAGGGTGGTGGGTGCCTGGAACTCGTTGCCAGGGGAGGGAGTGGAAACGGATACGATAGTGACTTTTCAAGGGCGTCTTGACAAAGACATGAATAAGATGGGAATGGAGGGATATGGTCCCCGGAAGGGTAGGGGGTTTTAGTTCAGTCAGGCAGCATGGTCGGTGCAGGATTTGAGAGCCGAAAGACCTGTTCCCGTGCTGTAATTTTCTTTGTTCTACCTTTGGAGTGTGGGATGAAACCGGAGCACCCGGAGGAAACCCACACAAACACGGGAAGGACGTTCAAACTCCAGTCAGAAAGTGACCCATGCTGGGAATCGAAGGCGGGTCCCTGGCACTGTGAGGAAGCAGTGCTAACCCCTGCATCACTGTGCCACCCCCATATTGAAAACTTGGGTTCAAATTCAAGACAGCCGCAAATTCACTTTGAGAAAAGTTCCCTCTGCTGTGTCAAAGGAATTTTTAATTGAGGATTTTTATTTCTGGGAAAACTGAACTCACATTGAACAGCATCCCAGTGTGGGATTTAAACTCTAGTTTGTTTCAGTCATGGGGAGAGAGATGGAGCGAGAGGGAGAGATACAGATACAGAGGCAGAGAGACACACAAACAGGATGGGATAGTGCTGTACATGTTTCAGAGCTGACACTGAGACACACACGAGATGTACAATCGCAGGACAGAGTGAATTATTCTCTGTTACCTGCAGTGTCCTGGACATGGACAGAAGCTGACACTCAGACACACACAACAACAACTTGCATTTATATAGCACCTTGGACAGTATTATCCCAAGATGCTTCACACTCCCAGGACAGGTACAGCACAGGGTTAGATACAGAGTAAAGCTCCCTCTGCACTGTCCACATCAAACACGACCAGGACAGGTAGAGCACGGGCTTAGATACAGAGTAAAGCTCCCTCTACACTGTCCCCATCAAACACTCCCAGGACAGGTACAGCACGGGGTTCGATACAGAGTAAAGCTTCCTCTACGCTGTCCCCATCAAACACTGCCAGGACAGATACAGCCCGGGATTAGATACAGAATAAAGATCCCTCTACACTATCCCCATCAAACACTCCGAGGACAGGTACAGCACGGGGTTAGATACAGAGTAAAGCTCGCTCTGCACTGTCCACATCAAACACGACCAGGACAGGTAGAGCACGGGCTTAGATACAGAGTAAAGCTCCCTCTACACTGTCCCCATCAAACACTCCCAGGACAGGTACAGCACGGGGTTAGATACAGAGTAAAGCTCCCTCGACACTGTCCCCATCAAACACTCCCAGGACAGGTACAGCACTAGGTTAGATACAGAGTAAAGCTCCCTCTACACTGTCCCCATCAAACACTCCCTGGACAGGTACAGCACAGGGTTAGATACAGAGTAAATCTCCCTCTGCACTGTCCCCATTAAACACTCCCAGGACAGGTACAGCACGGGGTTAGATACAGAGTAAAGCTCCCTCTGCACTGTCCCCCATCAAACACTCGCAGGACAGGTACAGAGTAAAGCTCCCTCTACACTGTCCACATCAAACACGACCAGGACAGGAAGAGCACGGGGTTAGGTACAGAGTAAAGTTCCCTCTACACTGTCCCTATCAAACACTCCCAGGACAGGTACAGCACGGGGTTAGATACAAAGTATAGCTCCCTCGACACTGTCCCCTTCAATCACTCCCAGGACAAGGACAGCATGGGCTATGTACAGGGTAAAGCTCCCTCTGCACTGTCCCCATCAAACACTCCCTGGACAGGTACAGCACGGGGTTAGATACAGAGTAAAGCTCCCTCGACACTGTCCCCATCAAACAATCCCAGGACAGGTACAACAAGGGGTTAGATACAGAGTAAAGCTCCCTCTACACTGTCCCCATGAAACACACCCAGGACAGGTGCAGCACGGGATTAGATACAGAGTAAAGCTCCCTCTACACTGTCCCCATCAAACACACTCAGGACAGGTGCAGCACGGGGTTAGATACAGAGTAAATCTCCCTCTACACTGTCCCACATCAAACATTCCCAGGATTGATACAGCATGGAGTTAGACACAGAGTAAAGCTCCCTCGACACTGTCCCCAAAAAACACTCCCAGGAAAGGTACAGCATGGGGTTCAATACAGAGTAAAGCTCCCTCTACGCTATCCCCATCAAACACTCCCAGGACAGGTACAGCACGGGGTTAGATACAGAGTAAAGCTCCCTCGACACCGTCCGCATCAAACACTCGCAGATCAGATACAGCACGGGGTTAGAAACAGAGTAAAGCTCCCTCGACACTGTCCCCATCAAAGACACCCAGGACAGTTACAGAACGGGGTTAGATACAGAGTAAAGCTCCCTCTACACTGTCCCACATCAAACATTCCCTAGATTGATACAGCATGGAGTTAGACACAGAGTAAAGCTCCCTCGACACTGTCCCCAAAAAACACTCCCAGGACAGGTACAGCACGGGTTTCGATACAGAGTAAAGCTCCCTCTACGCTGTCCCCATCAAACACTGCCAGGACAGATACAGCCCGGGATTAGATACAGAATAAAGATCCCTCTACACTATCCCCATCAAACACTCCGAGGACAGGTACAGCACGGGGTTAGATACAGAGTAAAGCTCCCTCTACACTGTCCTCATCAAACACTCCCAGGACAGGTACAGCACGGGGTTAGATACAGAGTAAAGCTCCCTCCACACTGTCTCCATCAAACACTCCCAGGACAGGTACAGCACGGGGTTCGATACAGAGTAAAGCTCCCTCTACGCTGTCCCCATCAAACACTCCCAGGACAGGTACAGCACGGGGTTAGATACAGAGTAAAGCTCCCTCTAAACTGTCCCCACCAAACACACTCAGGACAGGTACAGCACGGGGTTAGATACAGAGTAAAGCTCCCTGTACAGTGTCCCCATGAAACACACCCAGGACAGATACAGCACGGGATTAGATACAGAGTAAAGCTCCCTCTACACTGTCCCCATCAAACACACCCAGGACAGATACAGCACGGGATTAGATACAGAGTAAAGCTCCCTGTACACTGTCCCCATGAAACACACTCAGGACAGGTGCAGCACGGGATTAGATACAGAGTAAAGCTCCCTCTACACTGTCCCCATCAAACGCTCCCAGGACAGGTACAGCACGGGGTTAGATACAGAGTAAAGCTCCCTCTACACTGTCCCCATCAAACACTCCCAGGACAGATAGAGCCCGGGATTAGATACAGAATAAAGCTCCCTCTACACTGTCCCCATCAAACACTCCCAGGACAGAGACAGCACGGGGTTAGATCCAGAGTAAAGCTCCCTCTACACTGTCCCCTTCAAACACTCCCAGGACAGGTACAGCACGGGGTTAGATACAGAGTACAGCTCCCTCTAAACTGTCCTCACCAAACACACTCAGGACAGGTACAGCATGGGGTTAGATACAGAGTAAAGCTCCCTCGACTCCGTCCCCATCAAACACTCCCAGGACAGGTACAGCACGGGGTTAGATACAGAGTAAAGCTCCCTCTGCACTGTCCCCTTCAAACACTCCCTGGACAGGTACAGCACGGGGTTAGAAAGATAGAGAAGCTCCCTCTCCACTGTCCCCATCAAACACACTCAGGACAGGTGCAGCACGGGGTTAGATACAGAGTAAAGCTCCCACTACACTGTTCCCATCAAACACTCCCAGGACAGATACAGCACGGGGTTGGATACAAAGTAAAGCTCACTCTACACTGTCCCCTTCAAACACTCCCAGGACAGGTACAGCACGGGGATAGATACAGAGTAAAGCTCCCTCTACACTGTCCGCATCAAACACTCCCAGGACAGGGACAGCACGGTGTTAGATACAGAGTGAAGCTCCCTCGACACTGTCCCCATCAAACTCTCCCAGGACAGGTACAGCACGGTGTTAGATACAGAGTAAAGCTCCCTCGACACTGTCCCCATCAAACACACCCAGGACAGAGACAGCCCGGGATTAGATACAGAGTAAAGCTCCCTGTACACTGACCCCATGAAACTCACTCAGGACAGGTGCAGCACGGGGTTAGATCCAGAGTAAAGCTCCCTCTACACTGTCCGCATCAAACACTCCCAGGACAGGGACAGCACGGGGTTAGATACAGAGTAAAGCTCCCTCGACACTGTCCCCATCAAACACTCGCAGGACAGGTACAGCACGGGGTTAGATACAGAGTAAAGCTCCCTCTACACTGTCCCCTTCAAACACTCCCAGGACAGGTACAGCACGGGACGAGATACAGAGTAAAGCTCCCTCTAACACTGTCCCCTTCAAACACTCCCAGGACAGGTACAGCACGGGGTTAGATCCAGAGTAAAGCTCCCTCTACACTGTCCCCTTCAAACACTCCCAGGACAGGTACAGCTCGGGGTTAGATACAGAGTAAAGCTCCCACTACACTGTTCCCATCAAACACTCCCAGGACAGATACAGCACGGGGTTAGATACAGAGTAAAGCTCCCTCTACACTGTCCCACATCAAACACTCCCAGGATTGATACAGCATGGAGTTAGACACAGGGTAAATCTCCCTCTACACTGTCCCCATCAAACACTCCCAGGACAGGGACAGCACGGTGTTAGATACAGAGTAAAGCTCCCTCGACACTGTCCCCCATCAAACACTCCCAGGACAGATACAGCACGGGATTAGATACAGAGTAAAGCTCCCTCTACACTGTCCGCATCAAACACTCCCAGGACAGGGAGAGCACGGTGTTAGATACAGAGTAAAGCTCCCTCGACACTGTCCCCATCAAACACTCCCAGGACCGGGACAGCACGGTGTTAGATACAGAGTAAAGCTCCCTCGACACTGTCCCCATCAAACACACCCAGGACAGAGACAGCACGGGATTAGATACAGAGTAAAGCTCCCTGTACACTGACCCCATGAAACACACTCAGGACAGGTGCAGCACGGGGTTAGATACAGAGTAAAGCTCCCTCGACACTGTCCCCATCAAACACTCACAGGACAGGTACAGCACGGGGTTAGATCCAGAGTAAAGCTCCCTCGACACTGTCCGCATCAAACACTCCCAGGACAGGGACAGCACGGGGTTAGAAACAGAGTAAAGCTCCCTCGATACTGTCCCCATCAAACACTCGCAGGACAGGTACAGCACGGAGTTAGATACAGAGTAAAGCTCCCTCTACACTGTCCCGTTCAAACACTCCCTGGACAGGTACAGCACGGGGTTAGATCCAGAGTAAAGCTCCCTCTACACTGTCCCCATCAAACACTCACAGGACAGGTACAGCACGGGACTAGTTACAGATTAAAGCTCCCTCCACACTGTCCCCTTCAAACACTCCCAGGAGAGGTACAGCACGGGGTTAGATACAGAGTAAAGCTCCCACTACACTGTTCCCATCAAACACTCCCAGGACATATACAGCACGGGGTTCGATACAGAGTAAAGCTCCCTCTACACTGTCCCACATCAAACACTCCCAGGATTGATACAGCATGGAGTTAGACACAGAGTAAAGCTCCCTCGACACTGTCCCCAAAAAACACTCCCAGGACAGGTACAGCACGGGGTTCGATACAGAGTAAAGCTCCCTCTACACTGTCCCCTTCAAACACTCCCAGGACAGGTACAGCACAGGGTTAGGTACAGAGTAAAGCTCCCTCAACACGGGTCCCCTTCAAACACTCCCAGGACAGTTTGAGCACGGGGCGAGATACAGAGTAAAGCTCCCTCTCCAATGTCCCCATCAAACACTCCCAGGATAGGTACAGCACGGGGTTAGATACAGTGTAAAGCTCCCTCCATACTGTTCCCATCAAACACTCCCAGGACAGGTGCAGCACGGGGTTAGATACAGAGTAAAGCTCCCTCTACACTGTCCGCATCAAACACTCCCAGGACAGGGACAGCACGGTGTTAGATACAGAGTGAAGCTCCCTCGACACTGTCCCCATCAAACTCTCCCAGGACAGGTACAGCACGGTGTTAGATACAGAGTAAAGCTCCCTCGACACTGTCCCCATCAAACACACCCAGGACAGAGACAGCCCGGGATTAGATACAGAGTAAAGCTCCCTGTACACTGACCCCATGAAACTCACTCAGGACAGGTGCAGCACGGGGTTAGATCCAGAGTAAAGCTCCCTCTACACTGTCCGCATCAAACACTCCCAGGACAGGGACAGCACGGGGTTAGATACAGAGTAAAGCTCCCTCGACACTGTCCCCATCAAACACTCGCAGGACAGGTACAGCACGGGGTTAGATACAGAGTAAAGCTCCCTCTACACTGTCCCCTTCAAACACTCCCAGGACAGGTACAGCACGGGACGAGATACAGAGTAAAGCTCCCTCTACACTGTCCCCTTCAAACACTCCCAGGACAGGTACAGCACGGGGTTAGATCCAGAGTAAAGCTCCCTCTACACTGTCCCCTTCAAACACTCCCAGGACAGGTACAGCTCGGGGTTAGATACAGAGTAAAGCTCCCACTACACTGTTCCCATCAAACACTCCCAGGACAGATACAGCACGGGGTTAGATACAGAGTAAAGCTCCCTCTACACTGTCCCACATCAAACACTCCCAGGATTGATACAGCACGGAGTTAGACACAGGGTAAATCTCCCTCTACACTGTCCCCATCAAACACTCCCAGGACAGGGACAGCACGGTGTTAGATACAGAGTAAAGCTCCCTCGACACTGTCCCCCATCAAACACTCCCAGGACAGATACAGCACGGGATTAGATACAGAGTAAAGCTCCCTCTACACTGTCCGCATCAAACACTCCCAGGACAGGGAGAGCACGGTGTTAGATACAGAGTAAAGCTCCCTCGACACTGTCCCCATCAAACACTCCCAGGACCGGGACAGCACGGTGTTAGATACAGAGTAAAGCTCCCTCGACACTGTCCCCATCAAACACACCCAGGACAGAGACAGCACGGGATTAGATACAGAGTAAAGCTCCCTGTACACTGACCCCATGAAACACACTCAGGACAGGTGCAGCACGGGGTTAGATACAGAGTAAAGCTCCCTCGACACTGTCCCCATCAAACACTCACAGGAAAGGTACAGCACGGGGTTAGATCCAGAGTAAAGCTCCCTCGACACTGTCCGCATCAAACACTCCCAGGACAGGGACAGCACGGGGTTAGAAACAGAGTAAAGCTCCCTCGATACTGTCCCCATCAAACACTCGCAGGACAGGTACAGCACGGAGTTAGATACAGAGTAAAGCTCCCTCTACACTGTCCCGTTCAAACACTCCCTGGACAGGTACAGCACGGGGTTAGATCCAGAGTAAAGCTCCCTCTACACTGTCCCCATCAAACACTCACAGGACAGGTACAGCACGGGACTAGTTACAGATTAAAGCTCCCTCCACACTGTCCCCTTCAAACACTCCCAGGAGAGGTACAGCACGGGGTTAGATACAGAGTAAAGCTCCCACTACACTGTTCCCATCAAACACTCCCAGGACATATACAGCACGGGGTTCGATACAGAGTAAAGCTCCCTCTACACTGTCCCACATCAAACACTCCCAGGATTGATACAGCATGGAGTTAGACACAGAGTAAAGCTCCCTCGACACTGTCCCCAAAAAACACTCCCAGGACAGGTACAGCACGGGGTTCGATACAGAGTAAAGCTCCCTCTACACTGTCCCCTTCAAACACTCCCAGGACAGGTACAGCACGGGGTTAGATCCAGAGTAAAGCTCCCTCTACACTGTCCCCATCAAACACTCCCAGGACAGGGACAGCACAGGGTTAGGTACAGAGTAAAGCTCCCTCAACACGGGTCCCCTTCAAACACTCCCAGGACAGTTTGAGCACGGGGCGAGATACAGAGTAAAGCTCCCTCTCCAATGTCCCCATCAAACACTCCCAGGATAGGTACAGCACGGGGTTAGATACAGTGTAAAGCTCCCTCCATACTGTTCCCATCAAACACTCCCAGGACAGGTGCAGCACGGGGTTAGATACAGAGTAAAGCTCCCTCTACACTGTCCGCATCAAACACTCCCAGGACAGGGACAGCACGGTGTTAGATACAGAGTGAAGCTCCCTCGACACTGTCCCCATCAAACTCTCCCAGGACAGGTACAGCACGGTGTTAGATACAGAGTAAAGCTCCCTCGACACTGTCCCCATCAAACACACCCAGGACAGAGACAGCCCGGGATTAGATACAGAGTAAAGCTCCCTGTACACTGACCCCATGAAACTCACTCAGGACAGGTGCAGCACGGGGTTAGATCCAGAGTAAAGCTCCCTCTACACTGTCCGCATCAAACACTCCCAGGACAGGGACAGCACGGGGTTAGATACAGAGTAAAGCTCCCTCGACACTGTCCCCATCAAACACTCGCAGGACAGGTACAGCACGGGGTTAGATACAGAGTAAAGCTCCCTCTACACTGTCCCCTTCAAACACTCCCAGGACAGGTACAGCACGGGACGAGATACAGAGTAAAGCTCCCTCTACACTGTCCCCTTCAAACACTCCCAGGACAGGTACAGCACGGGGTTAGATCCAGAGTAAAGCTCCCTCTACACTGTCCCCTTCAAACACTCCCAGGACAGGTACAGCTCGGGGTTAGATACAGAGTAAAGCTCCCACTACACTGTTCCCATCAAACACTCCCAGGACAGATACAGCACGGGGTTAGATACAGAGTAAAGCTCCCTCTACACTGTCCCACATCAAACACTCCCAGGATTGATACAGCACGGAGTTAGACACAGGGTAAATCTCCCTCTACACTGTCCCCATCAAACACTCCCAGGACAGGGACAGCACGGTGTTAGATACAGAGTAAAGCTCCCTCGACACTGTCCCCCATCAAACACTCCCAGGACAGATACAGCACGGGATTAGATACAGAGTAAAGCTCCCTCTACACTGTCCGCATCAAACACTCCCAGGACAGGGAGAGCACGGTGTTAGATACAGAGTAAAGCTCCCTCGACACTGTCCCCATCAAACACACCCAGGACAGAGACAGCACGGGATTAGATACAGAGTAAAGCTCCCTGTACACTGACCCGATGAAACACACTCAGGACAGGTGCAGCACGGGGTTAGATACAGAGTAAAGCTCCCTCGACACTGTCCCCATCAAACACTCACAGGAAAGGTACAGCACGGGGTTAGATCCAGAGTAAAGCTCCCTCGACACTGTCCGCATCAAACACTCCCAGGACAGGGACAGCACGGGGTTAGAAACAGAGTAAAGCTCCCTCGATACTGTCCCCATCAAACACTCGCAGGACAGGTACAGCACGGAGTTAGATACAGAGTAAAGCTCCCTCTACACTGTCCCGTTCAAACACTCCCTGGACAGGTACAGCACGGGGTTAGATCCAGAGTAAAGCTCCCTCTACACTGTCCCCATCAAACACTCACAGGACAGGTACAGCACGGGACTAGTTACAGATTAAAGCTCCCTCCACACTGTCCCCTTCAAACACTCCCAGGAGAGGTACAGCACGGGGTTAGATACAGAGTAAAGCTCCCACTACACTGTCCCCATCAAACACTCCCAGGACATATACAGCACGGGGTTCGATACAGAGTAAAGCTCCCTCTACACTGTCCCACATCAAACACTCCCAGGATTGATACAGCATGGAGTTAGACACAGAGTAAAGCTCCCTCGACACTGTCCCCAAAAAACACTCCCAGGACAGGTACAGCACGGGGTTCGATACAGAGTAAAGCTCCCTCTACACTGTCCCCTTCAAACACTCCCAGGACAGGTACAGCACGGGGTTAGATCCAGAGTAAAGCTCCCTCTACACTGTCCCCATCAACCACTCCCAGGACAGGGACAGCACAGGGTTAGGTACAGAGTAAAGCTCCCTCAACACGGGTCCCCTTCAAACACTCCCAGGACAGTTTGAGCACGGGGCGAGATACAGAGTAAAGCTCCCTCTCCAATGTCCCCATCAAACACTCCCAGGATAGGTACAGCACGGGGTTAGATACAGTGTAAAGCTCCCTCCATACTGTTCCCATCAAACACTCCCAAGACAGGTGCAGCACGGGGTTAGATACAGAGTAAAGCTCCCTCTACACTGTCCCCTTCAAACACTCCCAGGACAGGTACAGCACGGGGTTAGATACAGAGTAAAGCTCCCTCTGCACTTTCCCACATCAAAACACTCCCAGGATTGATACAGCATGGAGTTAGATACAGAGTAAATCTCCCTCTACACTGTCGCCATTAAATACTCCCAGGACAGATACAGCACGGGGTTAGATACAGAGTAAAGCTCCCTCTACACTGTCCCCATCAAACACTCTCAGGACAGGTACAGCACGGGGTTAGATACAGAGTAAAGCTCCCTCTGCACTGTCCCCATCAAACACTCCCAGGACAGGTACAGCACAGGGTTAGATGCAGAGTAAACCTCCCTCTGCACTGTCCCCATCAAACACTCCCAGGACAGGTACAGCACGGGGTTAGATACAGAGCAAAGCTCCCCCTACACTGTCCCCATCAAACACTCCCAGGACTGGTACAGCACGGGGTTAGATACAGAGTAAAGCTAACTCTGCACTGTCCCCATCAAACACTCCCAGGACAGGTACAGCACGGGGTTAGATACAGAGTAAAGCTCCCTCTACACTGTCCCCATCAAACACTCCCAGGACAGGTACAGCATGGGGTTAGATACAGAGTAAAGCTCCCTCTACACTGTCCCCATCAAACACTCCCTCCACAGGTACAGCACGGGGTTAGATACAAAGTAATGTTCCATCTACACTGTCCCCATCAATCACTCCCAGGACAAGGACAGCATGGGCTAGGTACAGGGTAAAGTTCCCTCTACACTGACCGCACCACACACTCCCAGGACAGGTACAGCACGGGGTTAGATGCAAAGTAAAGTTCCCTCTCCACTGTCCCCATCAAACACTCCCAGGACTGGTACAGCACAGGGTTAAATACAGAGTAAAGTTCCCTCTACACTGTCCCCATCAAACACTCTCAGGACAGGTACAGCACAGGGTGAGATACAGAGTAATGCTCCCTCTGCACTGTCCGCATCACACACTCCCAGGACAGGTACAGCATGGGGTTAGATGCAAAGTAAAGTTCCCTCTCCACTGTCCCCATCAAACACTCCCAGGACAGGTACAGCACAGGGTTAAATACAGAGTAAAGTTCCCTCTACACTGTCCCCATCAAATACTCTCAGGACAGGTACAGCACAGGGTGAGATACAGAGTAATGCTCCCTCTGCACTGTCCGCATCACACACTCCCAGGACAGGTACAGCACGGGGTTAGATACAGAGTAAAGTTCCCTCTACACTGTCCCCATCAAACAATCTCAGGACAGGTACAGCACAGGGTGAGATACAGAGTAAAGCTCCCTCTACACTGTCCCCATCGAACACTCCCAGGACAGGTACAGCACAGGGTTAGATACAGAGTAAAGCTCCCTCTGCACTGTCCCCAGCAAACACTCCCAGGACAGGTGCAGCACGGGGTTAGATACAGAGTAAAGCTCCCTCTGCACTGTCCCCATCAAACACTCCCAGGACAGGTGCAGCACGGGGTTAGATACAGAGTAAAGCTCCCTCTGCACTGTCCCCATCAAACACTCCCTCCACAGGTACAGCACGGGGTTAGATACAAAGTAAAGTTCCATCTACACTGTCCCCATCAAACACTCCCAGGACACGGACAGCATGGGCGAGGTACAGGGTAAAGTTCCCTCTACACTCTCCGCATCACACACTCCCAGGACAGGTACAGCACGGGGTTAGATGCAAAGTAAAGTTCCCTCTCCACTGTCCCCATCAAACACTCCCAGGACAGGTACAGCACGGGGTTAGATACAGAGTAAAGCTCCCTCTACACTGTCCCCATCAAACACTCCCAGGACAGGTACAGCACGGGGTTAGATACAGAGTAAAGCTCCCTCTACACTGTCCACATCAAACACTCCCTGGACAGGTACAGCACAGGGTGAGATACAGAGTAATGCTCCCTCTGCACTGTCCGCATCAAACACTCCCAGGACAGGTACAGCACAGGGTGAGATACAGAATAAAGCTCCCTCTGCACTGTCCGCATCACACACTCCCTGGACAGGTACAGTACGGGGTTAGATGCAAAATAAAGTTCCCTCTACACTGTCCCCATCAAACACTCCCAGGACAGGTACAGCACAGGGTGAGATACAGAGTAAACCTCCCTCTGCACTGTCCCCATCAAATACTCCCAGTACAGGTACAGCACGCGGTTAGATACAGAGCAAAGCTCCCTCTACACTGTCCCCATCAAGCACTCCCAGGACAGGTACAGCATGGGGTTAGATACAGAGCAAAGTTCCCTCTACACTGTCCCCATCAAACACTCGCAGGACAGGTACAGCACGGGGTTAGATACAGAGTAAAGCTCCCTCGACACTGTCCCCATCAAACACTCCCAGGACAGGTACAGCACGGGGTTAGATACAGAGTAAAGTTCCATCTACACTGTCCCCATCAAACACTCCCAGGACAAGGACAGCATGGGCTAGGTACAGGGTAAAGTTCCCTCTACACTGTCCGCATCACACACTCCCAGGACAGGTACAGCACGGGGTTAGATGCAAAGTAAAGTTCCCTCTACACTGTCCCCATCAAACACTCCCAGGACAGGTACAGCACAGGGTTCGATACAGAGTAAAGCTCCCTCTACACTGTCCCCATCAAACACTCCCAGGACAGGTACAGCACGGGGTTAGATACAGAGTAAAGTTCCCTCTGCACTGTCCCCTTCAAACACTCCCAGGACAGGTACAGCACAGGGTTAGATACAGAGTAAAGCTCCCTCTGCACTGTCCCCATCAAACACTCCCAAGACAGGTACAGCACGGGGTTAGGTACAGAGTAAAGCTCCCTCTACACTGTCCCCATCAAACACTCCCAGGACAGGTACAGCACAGGGATAGATACAGAGTAAAGCTCCCTCTGCACTGTCCCCATCAAACACTCCCAAGACAGGTACAGCACGGGGTTAGATACAGAGTAAAGCTCCCTCTACACTGTCCCCATCAAACACTCCCAGGACAGGTACAGCACGGGGTCAGATACAGAGTAAAGCTCCCGCTACACTGTCCCCATCAAATACTCCCTCCACAGGTACAGCACGGGGTTAGATACAGAGTAAAGTTCCATCTACACTGTCCCCATCAATCACTCCCAGGACACGGACAGCATGGGCGAGGTACAGGGTAAAGTTCCCTCTACACTGTCCGCATCACACACTCCCAGGACAGGTACTGCACGGGTTTAGATGCAAAGTAAAGTTCCCTCTACACTGTCCCCATCAAACACTCCCAGGACAGGTACAGCACAGGGTTCGATACAGAGTAAAGCTCCCTCTACACTGTCCCCATCAAACACTCCCAGGACAGGTACAGCACGGGGTTAGATACAGAGTAAAGCTCCCTCGACACTGTCCCCATCAAACACACACAGGACAGATAGAGCATGGGGTTAGATACAGAGTAAAGCTCCCTCTACACTGTCCCCATCAAACACTCCCTCCACAGGTACAGCACGGGGTTAGATACAAAGTAATGTTCCATCTACACTGTCCCCATCAATCACTCCCAGGACAAGGACAGCATGGGATAGGTACAGGGTAAAGTTCCCTCTACACTGTCCGCATCACACACTCCCAGGACAGGTACAGAACGGGGTTAGATGCAAAGTAAAGCTCCCTCTACACTGTCCCCATCAAACACTCTCAGGACAGGTACAGCACAGGGTGAGATACAGAGTAATGCTCCCTCTGCACTGTCCGCATCAAACACTCCCAGGACAGGTACAGTACGGGGTTCCTGCAAAGTAAAGTTCCCTCAACACTGTCCGCATCAAACACTCCCAGGACAGGTACAGCACGGGGCTAGATACAGAGTAAAGCTCCCTCGACACTGTCCCCCATCAAACACTCCCAGGACAGGTACATCACGGGGTTAGATACAGAGTAAAGCTCCCTCTACACTGTCCCCATCAAACACTCCCAGGACAGGTACAGTACGGGGTTAGATGCAGAGTAAAGCTCCCTCTACACTGTTCCCATCAAACACTCCCAGGACAGGTACCGCACACGGTTAGATACAGAGTAAAGCTCCCTCTACACTGCCCCCATCAAACACTCCCAGGACAGGTACAGCACGGGGTTAGATACAGAGTAAAGCTCCCTCGACACTGTCCCCATCAAACACACACAGGACAGATAGAGCATTGGGTTAGATACAGAGTAAAGTTCCCTCTACACTGTCCCCATCAATCACTCCCAGATCAAGGACAGCATGGGCTAGGTACAGGGTAAAGCTCCCTCTACACTGTCCGCATCACACACTCCCAGGACAGGTACAGCACGGGGTTAGATGCAAAGTAAAGTTCCCTCTACACTGTCCCCATCAAACACTCCCAGGACAGGTACAGCACGGGGTTAGATACAGAGTAAAGTTCCCTCTACACTGTCCCCATCAAACACTCTCAGGACAGGTACACCACAGGGTGAGATACAGAGTAAAGCTCCCTCTACACTGTCCCCCATCAAACACTCCCAGGACAGGTACAGCACGGGGTTAGATACAGAGTAAAGCTCCCTCTGCACTGTCCCCATCAAACACTCCCAGGACAGGTACAGCACAGGGTTAGATACAGAGTAAAGCTCCCTCTACACTGTCCCCCATCAAACACTCCCAGGACAGGTACAGCACGGGGTTAGATACAGAGTAAAGCTCCCTCTGCACTGTCCCCATCAAACACTCCCAGGACAGGTACAGCACGGGGTTAGATACAGAGTAAAGCTCCCTCTGCACTGTCCACATCAAACACTCCCAGGACAGGTACAGCACGGGGTTAGATACAGAGTAAATCTCCCTCTACACTGTCCCCCATCAAACACTCCCAGGACAGGTACAGCACGGGGCTAGATACAGAGTAAAGCTCCCTCTACACTGTCCCCTTCAAACACTCCCAGGACAGGTACAGCACAGGGTGCGATACAGAGTAAAGCTCCCTCTACACTGTCCCCCATCAAACACTCCCAGGACAGGTACAGCACAGGGTGAGATACAGAGTAAAGCTCCCTCTGCACTGTCCGCATCACACACTCCCAGGACAGGTACAGTACGGGGTTAGATGCAAAGTAAAGTTCCCTCTACACTGTCCCCATCAAACACTCCCAGGACAAGTACAGCACACGGTTAGATACAGAGTAATTTTCCCTCTACACTGTCCGCATCAAACACTCCCAGGACAGGTACAGCACGGGGTTAGATACAGAGTAAAGCTCCCTCTGCACTGTCCCCATCAAACACTCCCAGGACAGGTGGAGCACGGGGTTAGATACAGAGAAAAGCTCCCTCTACACTGTCCCCATCAAAAACCCCCAGGACATGTTCAGCATGGGGTTACAGAATAAAGCTCCCTGCACACTGTCCCCATCAAACACACACAGGACATGTTCAGCATGGGGTTACAGAATAAAGCTCCCTCTACACTGTCCCCATCAAAAACCCCCAGGACATGTTCAGCATGGGGTTCCAGAATAAAGCTCCCTGCACACTGTCCCCATCAAACACACACAGGACAGATAGAGCATGGGATTAGATACAGAGTAAAGCTCCCTCTACACTGTCCCCATCAAACACTCCCAGGACAGGTACAGCACGGGGTTAGATACAGAGTCAAGCTCCCTCCACCCTGTCACTATCAAACGATCCAATGATAGATACAGCATAGGGATGGATACAGGGAAAAGCTGCTTCCCCACTGTCCACACCAAATCACCCAGGACAGGGACAGGACGGGTCTCGATAGAGAGTAAAGCTCCCTCTACATCGTCCCCCATCAAACACTCCCTGGACAGGTACAACCCGGAGCTAGATACAGAGTAAAGCTCCCTGTGCACTGTCCACATGAAATACTCCCAGGAAAGATAGAGCACGGGGTTAGAAACAAAGTAAAGCTCCCTCTCTACTGTCCCCATCAATCACTCCCAGGACAACCACAGCATGGGCTAGGTACAGGGTAAAGTTCCCTCTACACTGTCCCCATCAAACACATCCAGGACAGGAACAGCACGTCGTTAGATACCCAGTAAAGCCCCCTCGAGACTGTCCCCATCAAATAGTCCCAGGACGGATAGAGCACGCGGTTTGATGCAGGGTAAAGCTCCCTCGACACTGTCCCCATCAAACACTCCCAGGACAGGTACAGCACGCGTTTAGATACAGAATAAAGCTCCCTCTGCATTGCCCCCCATCCAACACTCCCAGGACAGGTACAGCATGGGGTTAGATACAGAGTAAAGCTCCCTCTACACTGTCCCCATCAAACACTCCCAGGACAGGTGGAGCACGGGGTTAGATACAGAGTAAAACTCCCGCTACACTGTCCCCATCAAACACTCACAGGAATGTTCAGCATGGGGTTACAGAATAAAGCTCCCTTCACACTGTCCTCATCAAACACACACAGGACAGATACAGCATGGGGTTAGATACAGAATAAAGCTCCCTGCACACTGTCCCCATCAAACACTCCCAGGGCAGGTACAGCACGGGGTTAGATACAGAGTAAAGCTTCCTCTACACTGTCCCCATCAAACACACGCAGGATGGATACAGCACGGGGTTAGATCCAGAGTAAAGTTCCCTCGACACTGTCCCCATCAAACACTCCCAGGACATGTGGAGCACGGGGTTAGATACAGAGTAAAGCTCCCTCCACACGGTCCCCATCAAACACTGCCAGGACAGGTACAGCACGGGGCTAGATATAGACTAAAGCTCCCTCTACACTGTCCCCATCAAACACACCCAGGATAGATACAGCACGCGGTAAGAGACAGAGTAAAGCTTCCTTTGCATTGTCCCCCATCCAGCACTCCCAGGACAGGTCGAGCATGGGGTTAGATACAGAGTAAAGCTCCCTCTACACTGTCCCCATCAAACACTCCCAGGACATGTGGAGCACGGGGCTAGATACAGAGTAAAGCTCCCTCTACACTGTCCCCATCAAACACTCCCAGGACAGGTACAGCACGGGGTTAGATACAGAGTAAAGCTCCCTCTACACTGTCCCCATCAAACACTCCCAGGACATGTGGAGCACGGGGCTAGATACAGAGTAAAGCTCCCTCTACACTGTCCCCATCAAACACACCCAGGACAGATAGAGCATGGGGTTAGATACAGAGTAAAGCTCCCTCTACACTGTCCCCATCAAACACTCCCAGGACAGGTACAGCACGGGGTTAGATACAGATTAAAGCTCCCTCCACACTGTCCCCATCAAACACTCCCAGGACAGATACAGCACGGGGCTAGATATCGAGTAAAGCTCCCTCCACACTGTCCCCATCAAACACTCCCAGGACAGGTACAGCACGGGGTTAGATACAGAGTAAAGCTCCCTCTACACTGTCCCCATTAAACACTCCCAGGACAGGTACAATACGGGGTTAGATACAGTGTCAAGCTCCCTCCACACAGTCCCCATCAAACACTCCCAGGACAGGTACAGCACGGGGTTAGATACAGAGTCAAGCTCCCTCCACACTGTCCCCATCAAACACTCCCAGGACAGGTACAGCACGGGGTTCGATGGAGAGTAAAACCCCCTCGACACTGTCCCCATCAAACACTCACAGGACATGTTCAGCATGGGGTTCCAGAATAAAGCTCCCTGCACACTGTCCCCATCAAACACACACAGGACAGATACAAGACGGGGTTAGATACAGAGTAAAGCTCCCTCTGCACTGTCCCCATCAAACACACACAGGACAGATACAACACGGGGTTAGATACAGAGTAAAGCTCCCTCTGCACTGTCCCCCATCAAACACACACAGGACAGATACAACACGGGGTTAGATAAAGGGAAAAGCTGCTTCCACACTGTCCCCATCAAACACACACAGGACAGGTACAACAAGGGGTTAGATACAGAGTAAAGCTCCCTCTACACTGTCCCCATCAAACACACACAGGACAGATAGTGCATGGGGTTAGATACAGAGTAAAGCTCCCTCTCCACTGTCCCCATCAAACACACACAGGACAGGTACAGCACGGGGCTTGATATAGAGTAAAGCTCCCTCTGCACTGTCCCCAACAAACACTCCCAGGACAGGTCCAGCACGGGGTTAGATCCAGAGTAAAGCTCCCTCTACACTGTCCCCATCAAACACACCCAGGACAGATAGAGCATGGGGTTAGATACAGAGTAAAGCTCCCTCTACACTGTCCCCATCCAACACTCCCAGGACAGATAGAGCATGGGGTTAGATACAGAGTAAAGCTCCCTCTACACTGTCTCCATCAAACACACACAGGACAGATAGAGCATGGGGTTACATACAGAGTAAAGCTCCCTCTACACTGTCCCCATCAAACACACCCAGGACAGGTACAGCACGGGGTTAGATACAGAGGAAAGCTCCCTCCACACTGTCCCCATCAAACACACCCAAGACAGGTACAGCCCGGGGTTAGATACAGAGGAAAGCTCCCTCCACACTGTCCCCATCAAACACACCCAGGACAGTTACAGCACGGGGTTAGATACAGAGTAAAGCTCTCTCCACACTGTCCCCATCAAACACACCCAGGACCGGTACAGCACGGGGTTACATACAGAGTAAAGCTCCCTCTACACTGTATCTACACCCTACCGGTAACTGCAACACTATATTCTGCACCCTTTCCTCTCCTTCTCCCCTGTGTACTCTATGAACGGTATGTTTTGTCTGTATAGCGCACAAGAAACAATACTTTTCACTGCATCCCAATACAAATCAATCAAATCAAATCAAATTAACACGGTGAAGTTTGGACCCTGTGGGGTGACAGTTGTCTGAATACAGATTCTATCTTATTGTAACATTCAGGTACCACGTGTACTGAGCTCACCAGCGTTCTGTCTGTATTGTGTGAATCCAGTCTTGAAATCTCCACTCATGTTGCTAATTCTGCCAAGACAGAAACAGAAAGAATGTTTGAATTCTCCGTGATTAGACCCCTTAACAATAAACAACATGGTGGATGAGAGGGATAGAGAGAGAGAGGAAGAGATACAGAGTAACAGAGAGGTAGGGAGAATGAGAGAGAGCAATGCACAGAGTAACAGTTGTCTGAATACAGATTCCATCTCATTGTAACATTCGGTACCACATGTACTGAGCTCACCAGCATTTGCAGAAGCCATTATATAAATACTGTTCTGTCTGTATTGTGTGAATCCAGTCTTGAAATATCCACTCATGTTGCTAATTCTGCCAAGACAGAAACAGAAAGAGTGTTTGAATTCTCCGTGATTAGACCCCTTAACGATAAACAACATGGTGGATGAGAGGGATAGAGAGAGGAAGAGAGCGAGAGATGGAGCGATGCAGAGTAACAGAGAGATAGGGAGAGGGAGCAATGCAGAGAGTAACAGTTAGACAGTGAGGAATAGAGATTAATTCAGATGGATAGTGAGTGACAGGGGAGTCGGAGACGCTACATAAACAAGGTAAAGATTTGAAAATGGGGGAGTGTTTCTTACCCACTTTTAAAAGACAATCCACACTCACACCAGTCACATTTCACACTCTCTGCTCAGTCCTGTGTTGGGGGGTGTTGAGTGTGGGATCAGTGCTTGCTTTTCTCAAACCGCACTGATATTCCCAACACGGGCAAGAGGTTTCAGTGTTTAAAACTGTAAACATTTAAATACAAAAGCAGACAGGATTTGGTTAAATCTCACGGGATCCAGGGTGAGGTAGCCAAATGGATATAAAATAGGCTTGATGACAGAAGACAGAAGGTGGTTGTAGAGGGTTGTTTTTTTGTCAAACTGGAGGCCTGTGACCAGCGGGGTGCCTCAGGGATCGGTGCTGGGTCCACTGTTATTTGTCATTTATATTAATGATTTGGATGAGAATTCAGGAGGCATGGTTCGTAAGTTTGCAAATGACACCAACATTTATGGCATAGTGGACAGTGAAGAAGGTTATCTAGGGTTGCAACGGGATCTTGATCAATTGGGCCAGTGGGCTGATGAATGGCAGATGGAGTTTAATTTAGATAAATGCGAGGTGATGCATTTTGGTGGATTGAACCAACGCAGGACTTACTCAGTTAATGGTAGGGTGTTGGTGAGAGTTACAGAACAAAGAGATCTCGGGGTACAGATTGATAACTCCTTGAAAGTGGAGTCACAGGTGGATAGAGTGGTGAAGAAGGCATTCCACACTCTTGGTTTCATTGGTCAGAACATGGAATACAGGTGTTGGGACGTCTTGTTGAAGTTATACAAGGCATTGGTAAGACCACACTTGGAATGCTGTGTATTGTTTTGGTCACCCTATTATAGAAAGGATATTATTAAACCAGAAAGTGCGCACAAAAGAATTACTGGGATGCTACAGGGTCTTGATGGTTTGAGTTATAATGAGAGGCTGGATAGTCTGGGACTTTTTGTCCTTGAGTTGACTTAGGGGTGGTCTTATAGAGGTCTATAAAATAATGAGGCATAAATATAGCAGCTTTATAGAACCTCAGTTAATCCGCACTTGGAATATAGTGTTCAATTCTGATCGACACACTGCCAGAAAAATGTGGAGGCTTTGGAGAGGATTCAGAAAAGATTTACCAGGATGTTGCCTGGTATGGAGGGCATTAGCTATGAGGAGAGGTTGGAGAAACTTGATTTGTTCTCATTGGAACGACAGAGGTTGAGGGGTGAACTGGTAGAAGTCTACAAGATTATGAGGGGCATGGTCAGAGTGGATATTCAGAAGCTTTTTCTCTGGGTCGAAGAGTCAATTACTCGGGGGCATAAGTTTCAGGTGCGAGAGGCAAGGTTTAAAGGAGATGCACGAGGCATGTTTTTTACACAGAGGGTGGTGGGTGCCTGGAACTCACTGCCGGGGAGGTAGTGGAAGCAGACACAATCGTGAGTTTTACGGAGTGTCTGGACAATTACATGAATAGGATGGGAATAGAGGGATATGGTCCCCGGAAGGGTAGGGGGTTTTAGTTCAGTCAGGCAGCATGGTCGGTGCAGGCTTGGAGGGCCGAAGGGCCTGTTCCTGTGCTGTAATTTTTGTTGTCCTTTGATAAGCTCGTCAACATCTTTTCCAAAAGGGAGAGGAGTCTAAAACTAGAGGGCACAGGTTTCAGGTGAGAGAGGAGAGGGTCCAGAGGGCAATTCTTTTCACACAGAGGGTGGTGAGGAATTGGAACAAGCTGCCAGAGGTCGTAGTAGCGGCGGGTACAATTTTATATTTTAGAAAGCATTTAGACAGTTATATTGGGAAGATTGGTGTGGAGGGATATATGTCAAACAGGCAAATGGTACTAGCTTAATGGTAAAATCTGGGTGGCATGGACAAGTTTGGCCAAAGGGCTTGTTTCCAATGTGTAAATCTTTATGTCTCTACCCCGCTGGGCCCTGTAAGAACTCTCTGAGTTTGAATGAGATCACCTCTCATTCTTCCAAAGTGCATAAAATAAAAGTCCAGTCTATTGAATCTTTCCTCAGGGGACACTCCCTCCACCCCTGGAATTAATGCAGTGAAACGTCATTGAAGTCTCTCAACAAGAATGTATTTCCTTAGGTAAGAGGATAAAACTGTACACAACACTGTGTGTGTGGTTAAAGCCCCAGTTTGTGTCTTAGTTTGACTGTATTTGGACACAAACTCACACACCACACATGTGGATAAATGTGATGTTATCCACTTTGAACGGAGAAACAGAATGGCAGAGTATAGGTTAAATGGTGATAGATTGGGAATGATGGTGTACAAAGGGACCTGGATGTCCTTATACACCAGTCACTGGAAGTGAGCTTGCAGGAAAGCAAGCAGTTAGGAAGACCAATGGGATGTTGTCCTTCTTTGCAAGAGGATGTGAGTCCAGGAGCAAGGATGTCTTACTGCAGCTGGACAGGGCCTCAGTGAGACCACACCTGCAGTATTGTGGACAGTTTTGCTCTCCTTATCTGAGAAAGCATTGAAGAAAATTGCTCACTGTGAACAAACCTAAAAAAGCTGACTGATGTTTCATTCCAGATTCTCAGAGGGAGAGAGAGAGAGATTCAGAGAAAACACAGACTGAGTGAGTGAGAAAAAGGGAGTGACAGAGATCAAGAGGGGGACCGAGAGATAGTGAGTGAGAGAAATATATCAGTCAGAGCGCATCGGAAAAGGAGGATTGGGATTTGTCAGCCTTGCTTTATGGAAAGCTTTAGTGTTTGGTCAGAATGTTAACACGGTGAAGTTTGGAGCCTCTGGGGTGACAGTTGTCTGAATACAGATTCTATCTCATTGTAACATTAATGTACCACGTGTACTGAGCTCACCAACATTTGCAAACCATCGTTTGAAGA
This sequence comes from Mustelus asterias, assembly GCF_964213995.1. NCBI lineage: Eukaryota > Metazoa > Chordata > Chondrichthyes > Carcharhiniformes > Triakidae > Mustelus > Mustelus asterias. The sequence continues at coordinate 34,529 of NW_027590273.1, read as the reverse complement.
AAGCTTGCTGTTTATATTGTATGAATCCAGCCCTTTGGAAATGTAGTCAGTCTTATTCAGGAAAAGGACAAGCTAATTTCAGAGGGAGAGATACAGATACAGAGGCAGGCTGGGACTGAAACAGGATGGGATTGTGCTGTACAGGTTTCAGAGCTGACACTGAGACACACACAAGATGTACAGTCGCAGATTGTACCTGACACTTACAAAAAAACGTCGCAAATAGGAACAGGAGGAGACCATTCGGCCCATCGAGACTGCACCGACAATAATCCCACCCTATCCCCGTAACACCACACATTTACCCTGCTGATCCCCCCCGAAACTAGGGTCAATTTGTCACGGCCAATCAACCAACCTGGGCATCTTTTGACTGTGGGAGGAAACCGGAGCACCCGGAGGAAACCATGATCAGCCATGGTCACAATGGATGGCGGAGCAGGATGGAAGGGCTGAATGGCCTCCACCTGTTCCTATTTTCTATGTTTCTTTGTAAGTTCCACGTGGCAAAGTGTTTCTTCATTTCACTCCTAAAAGTCTAAAATACCAAACATTGTCTAAAATCAAATGTCCCCAAGTCCTGGACTCCCCAACCAGCAGAAAATGTTCCTCTTTATCAGCATCTGTGGGTCATCCTGACTCGAAACATTGGCTCTATTCCCTCTCCACAGATGCTGTTTAATGCGTTTCACTGCATTAAAACCTGCTGAGATTTTCTGTTTTTGTTTCAGCGCCTGTTCGGCGACACTGAGGGAGAATTTAGCATGGCCAACGCACCCTAACCATCGTGTCTTTCGAACTGTGGGGGGAAAGTGGAGCAGGCGGAGGAAACCCACGCAGACACGGGGAGAATGTACAGACGCCGCACAGACAGTGACCCAAGCCTGGAATCGACCCTGGGTCCCTGGCGCTCTGAGGCAGCAGTGCTAACCTCTGTGCCACCCATGATTCCTGCATCTGCAGTATTCTGCTTTTAGCTTTCTTCTTTATTAACCCTCTCCATTTCACTTATTATTTTGAAGGGTTTCATTAAATCACTCCTTAACCTCAATCCCAGTGTTTCAGAGTAAATCTTCATAGACACAAAAACCATACAATCACCACAGTGCAGAAGGAGGCCATTCAGCCTATCGGGTCTGTACTGACTCTCCGAAAGAGCATCTATCCGCATAACCCCATGCATTTACCAGAGCTAATTCCCCGAACCTACACATCCCTGGACACTAAGGGGCAATTTAGCATGGCCAATTAACCTAAACCGCACACCTTTGGAGTGTGGGAGGAAACCGGGGCAACCGGAGGAAACCCACGCAGACACGGGGAGAATGTGTAAACTCCACACAGACAGTCACCCGAGGCTGGAATTGAACCCGGGTTCCTGACGCTGTGAGGCAGCAGTGCCAACCACTGTGCCATTGTACCACCCTGCTCAGAAAACACTTCCAACCCAAACACAACACACAGAGTAAAATCCCCTCTGCTCTGTCCAAGGAATTTTTAATTGCAGATTTTTAGATTGACTTTTTAGGAAAAACAGAACTCAAATTGCTCAGCATCCCAGTGTGGACTCTTGTTTATTCCAACCATGATCTCATCTCTGCAGATTCAAACGTCAAGTTTAAGCTGTGAATACAGTTGTGTCTGTCTGTCTCAGAGTTTGTGTATTCAGTCTTTCACTGCCTTTTAAACTTCTCTGGAGAATTTGAATGCTGGATGTTGCTTAATCATTCCTTTCTCTCAGCACATGGAACTGGTGAAACTTCAAGGGTCACAATCTAATGTCAGTAACAAAGAACTGTATCTTTATTCATCCATCATTTCCAATCTCTGAATAGATCACACACATTTCCAGAACGCAGGAAGCTCTCAATGGAAACTGCTTCCAATTATTCCCCAATACAATTGTTCAGACTTTACTGTAAACTACATTCCACTGACATTCCCAAAGCAGCCACAGAAAAGTGACTGGTTATTTTAAACATTGAAACTGAACTATATTAACTTACGATTCACTCACATTGTACAGAAATGTTGACCCTGTGGGATGACAGTTTGGGAGTAACATTGCAACATTAAGGTGCCCTGCGTATTGTGTTTGACAACATTTGCAGCATTTCCAAGATATCAGCGACATTGCTGTGTGTATTGTGTGAATCAAGCTGTGAAATATCCACACATATTGAACTCCCACTGCTGCTGCCTTTTCATCATTTATAAACACACAAACTAGAAGCAGGAGGAGGCCATTCGGCCCTTCCAGCCTGCTCCAACATTCATTATGATCATGGCTGATCATCAAATTCAACATCCTGATCCCACTTTAGCCCCAAGAGCTCTATCCAATTACTGGATAAAATTAGATCCCCCTTTGTTCCCACATTGAAGCGATCGAAGAGTGGATTCATCAAGTGTTTTGATGCAGAGAAAACCTCCCTCTACACTGTCCCCACCAAACACACTCAGGACAGGTACAGCACGGGGTTAGATACAGAATAAAGCTCGCTGTACACTGTCCCCATCAAACACACTCAGGACAGGTGCAGCACGGGGTTCGATACAGAGTGAAGCTCCCTCTACACTGTCCCCATCAAACACACTCAGGACAGGTGCAGCACGGGGTTAGATACAGAGGAAAGCTCCCTCTACACTGTCCCCATGAAACACACCCAGGACAGATACAGCACAGGGTTCGATACAGAGAGAAGCTCCCTCTACATTGTCCCCATGAAACACTCCCAGGACAGGTGCAGCACGGGGTTAGATACAGAGTAAAGCTCCCTCTATACTGTTCCCATCAAACACACCCAGGACAGGTGCAGCACGGGGTTAGATACAGTCTAAAGCTCCCTCCACACTGTCCCAATCAGACACACCCAGGACAGATACAGCACGGGGTGAGATACAGAGTAAAGCTCCCTCTACACTGTCCCCCATCAAACACTCCCAGGACAGGTACAACACGGGGTTAGATACAGAGTAAAGCTCCCTCTACACTGTCCCCCATCAAACACTCCCAGGACAGGTGCAGCACGGGATTAGATACAGAGTAAAGCTCCCTCTACACTGTCCCAATCAAACACTCCCAGGACAGGTACAGCACGGGATTAGATACAGAGTAAAGCTCCCTCTGCACTGTCCCCATCAAACACTCCCAGGACAGATACAGCACGGGATTAGATACAGAGTAAAGCTCCCTCTACACTGTCCCCATCAAACACTCCCAGGACAGGTGCAGCACGGGATTAGATACAGAGTTAAGCTCCCTCTACACCGTCCCCATCAAACACTCCCAGGACAGGTACAGCACGGGGTTAGATACAGAGTAAAGCTCCCTCGACACTGTCCCCATCAAACACACTCAGGACAGGGAAAGCACGGGGTTAGATACAGAGTAAAGCTCGCTGTACACTGTCCCCATCAAACACACTCAGGACAGGTGCAGCACGGGGTTAGATACAGAGTAAAGCTCCCTCGACACTGTCCCCATCAAACACACTCAGGACAGGCACAGCACGGGGTTAGATACAGAGTAAAGCTCCCTCGACACTGTCCGCATCAAACACACCCAGGTCAGATACAGCACGGGGTTAGATACAGAGTAAAGCTCCCTCGACACTGTCCCCATCAAAGACACCCAGGACAGTTACAGCACGGGATTAGATACAGAATAAAGATCCCTCTACACTATCCCCATCAAACGCTCCGAGGACAGGTACAGCACGGGGTTAGATACAGAGTAAAGCTCGCTGTACACTGTCCCCTTCAAACACTCCCAGGACAGGTACAGCACGGGGTGAGATCCAGAGTAAAGCTCCCTCTAAACTGTTCCCAGCAAACACACTCAGGACAGGTACAGCACGGGATTAGACACAGAATAAACTCCCTCTACACCGTCCCCATCAAACAATCCCAGGACAGGTACAGCACGGGGTTAGATACAGAGTAAAGCTCGCTGTACACTGTCCCCATCAAACACACTCAGGACAGGTGCAGCACGGGGTTAGATACAGAGGAAAGCTCCCTCTCCACTGTCCCCATCAAACACAACCAGGACAGATACAGCACGGGGTTAGATACAGAGAAAAGCTCCCTCGACACTGTCCCCATGAAACACTCCCAGGACAGGTGCTGCACGGGATTAGATACAGAGTAAAGCTCGCTGTACACTGTCCCCATCAAACACACTCGGGACAGGTGCAGCACGGGGTTAGATACAGAGTAAAGCTCCCTCCACACTGTTCCCATCAAACACACCCAGGACAGGTGCAGCACGGGGTTAGACACAGAGGAAAGCTCCCTCTATACTGTCCCCCATCAAACACTCCCAGAACAGGTACAGCATGGGGTTAGATACAGAGTAAAGCTCCCTCTGCACTGTCCCCATCAAACACACCCAGGACAGATACAGCACGGGGTTAGATACAGAGAAAAGCTCCCTCGACACTGTCCCCAGGAAACACTCCCAGGACAGGTGCTGCACGGGATTAGATACAGAGTAAAGCTCGCTGTACACTGTCCCCATCAAACACACTCAGGACAGGTACAGCACGGGGTTAGATACAGAGTACAGCTCCCTCTAAACTGTCCTCACCAAACACACTCAGTTCAGGTACAGCACGGGGTTAGACACAGAGTAAAGCTCCCTCTACACCGCCCCCATCAAACACTCCCAGGACAGCTACAGCACGGGGTTCGATACAGAGTAAAGCTCGCTGTACACTATCCCCATCAAACACACTCAGGACAGGTGCAGCACGGGGTTAGATACAGAGTAAAGCTCCCTCGACACTGTCCGCATCAAACACTCCCAGGACAGGGACAGCACGGGGTTAGATACAGAGTAAAGCTCCCTCGACACTGTCCCCATGAAACACACTCAGGACAGGTGCAGCACGGGATTAGATACAGAGTAAAGCACGCTGTACACTGTCCCCAGAAAACACTCCCAGGACAGGTACAGCACGGAGTTAGATACAGAATAAAGCTCCCTCGACACTGTCCCCTTCAGACACTCCCATGACAGGTACAGCACGAGGTTAGTACAGAGTAAAGCTCCCTCTACACTGTCGCCATGAAACACTCCAAGGACAGATACAGCACAGGGTTAGGTACAGAGTAAAGCTCCCTCAACACGGGTCCCCTTCAAACACTCCCAGGACAGGTGCAGCACGGGGCGAGATACAGAGTAAAGCTCCCTCTCCAATGTCCCCATCAAACACTCCCAGGACAGGTACAGCACGGGGTTAGATACAGAGTAAAGCTCCCTCTCCAATATCCCCATCAAACACTCCCAGGACAGGTACAGCACGGGGTTAGATACAGAGTAAAGCTCTCTCTACACTGTCCCCATCAAAGACACCCAGGACAGGTGCAGCACGGGGTTAGATACAGAGTAAAGCTCCCTCTACACTGTCCCCATCAAACACACCCAGGACAGGTACACCACGGGGTTAGATACAGAGTAAAGCTCCCTCCACAGTGTTCCCATCAAACACACCCAGGACAGTTACAGCACGGGGTTAGATACAGAGTAAAGCTCCCTCTACTCTGTCCCCATCAAACACACCCAGGACAGGTACAGCACGGGGTTAGATACAGAGGAAAGCTCCCTCCACAGTGTTCCCATCAAACACACCCAGGACAGTTACAGCACGGGGTTAGATACAGAGTAAAGCTCCCTCTACACTGTCCCCTTCAAACACTCCCAGGACAGGGACAGCACGGGGTTAGATAGAGAGTAAAGCTCCCTCTGCACTTTCCCACATCAAAACACTCCCAGGATTGATACAGCATGGAGTTAGACACAGAGTAAAGCTCCCTCTACACTGCCGCCATTAAATACTCCCAGGACAGATACAGCAAGGCTTTAGATGCAGAGTAAAGCTGCCTCGACACTCCCCTTCATACACTCCCAGGACAGATACAGTGTTGAAGTTAACTGTCTGTCTGTTTCATTTCCATCTCCTCTGCACCCACTCTCGAACACAAATAATTGTCTGGTAGAAAGTGAGAAGGAGCCTCGACAGAGAGGTTGCGAAGGATTGAATGGGGAGAGGCAGAAACCCTCAACACATTTCAAAACTACACTGATTTCCACTTGAAGGAATAACTTCTCCACCCCAACACTATCCCGTCATTCTCGATAAGCCCGTGCTGCCCGTGTTCTGTGATAAATTACACGCAAGTGAAAAGATTATTTTAAATAGTGGGGTTACATTTGCCACCCCCCAATCTGTAGGAACTGCTCCAGAGTCTATAGAATTTTGGAAGATGACCAGCAAAGCATCCAATATTTCCAGCGCCGCTTCCTTTAATACTCTGGGATGTAGATTATCAGGCCCTGGGGATTTGTCAGCCTTTAACCCCATTCATTCCCCCAGCACCATTTTCTTACTAATACTGATTTCCTTCAATTCAATTCCACACTCTCACTAAACCATTGGTTCCCTAACATTTCTGCCAGGTTATCTGTGCCTCTTTTGTGAAGACAGAACCAAAGTATATGTTCAATTCTGCTGCCATTTCTTTGCTCCCCATTATAATTTCCCCGGAGAGATGGAGAGAGGCAGAGTCACTGAGAGATAGGGATGAGAGAGTAATGCAGAGAGTAACAGTGAGATATTCAGGTGGGTAAGCAGCTAATAGTGGGGTACAACAAGGATCACTCCAAAGCCACAGATATTGCCTCATGTTGCCGCTGTCGCCATTTACCTTAAATCAGCATCCTCTGCTTTCCAAGCTTTCCGCCAATGTGCCGATTATCTCAAAGCCGATCCTCTCAGTCCCGGGACATCACTGCAGGACTTCCTCAGGGTGAGTGTCCGAGGCCCCAACCATCTTCAGCTGCTCCATCACTGACCTTCCCTCCATAGGTGAGATGTTCGCTGATGATCGCAGCATTCACAACTCCTCAGATTGTGAAATAGTCAATGCCGGAATACTGAGCAGGACAGGCAGCATCTGTGTAAAGAGAAGCAGATTCTGGGACTGGGGGGACTGAGAGACAGGAAGATAGTGAAACACACACAAACTCACTGACAACAAACACAGTGATGCACACACACACACACACACACACACACAGGTACACGCACAGTCTCACACGCAGACACACACAAATAGAGAACACTCCCAGTCTCACTCACAATATTCTAATCTCCCTGGCATTAAGGGGCAATTTATCACGGCCAATCAACCTAATGCGCGCATCTTTGGAGTGTGGGAGGAAACCGGAGCACCAGGAGGAAATCCATGCAGACACGGGGAGAACGTGCAAACTCCACACAGACAGTGACCTGAGACCAGAATTGAACCCGGGTCCGTGGCACTGTGAGGCAGCAGAGCTAACCACTGTGACACCCATGTTGGCCTTCATTGCAAGAGGATTGGAGTAGAAGAGCAAGGATGTCTTACTGCAGCTGGACAGGGCCTCGGTGAGACCACACCTGGAGTCTTGTGTACAGTGTTCCTCTCCTTATCTGAGGAAGGATGTACTTGCCACAGAGGGAGAGCAGTGAATGTTCACCAGACTGATTTCTGGGATGGCAGCATTGATGTCTGAGGGGAGATTGGGTCGGCTGGGCCTGTATTCACTGGAATGTAGAAGAGTGAGCGGGGATCTAATTGAAAGGTATAAAATTCTGACAGTGCTGGACAGGCTGGATACAGGGATATTGTTTCCTCCGGCTGGGGGTGTCTGGAACAAGGGGTCACAGTCTCAGGATACGGGGGAGGCCATTTGGGACTGAGATGAGGGGAAACCTCTTCACTCAGAGGGTGGTGAACCTGTGGAATTCTCTCCCACAGAAAGCTGTGGAGACCAAGTCACTGAATATATTTAAGAAGGAAAGAGATAGATTTCTAGACTCTAAAGGTGTCCAGGTGTATGGGGAGAGCGCTGGTGTATGGCATTGAGACAGAGGATCGGCCATGATAGCGTTGAATGGTGGGTCAGGCTCGAAGGGCTGAATGGCCTCCTCCTCCTCCTATTTTCTATGTTGATGTGACCGCCCCAAGTCTCTTTGGGCCTCCACTCTTTCCAGCCTTTCCCCATTCATAAAGCAATCTGTTCTATCCTTTTTAAAGTGGGTGACCACACAATTGTCTCCAATGAAATCCATCTTTCACTCTTTGAACCATTCAGTTAAGACATTTTACTTTAGGGCGGCACGATGGCTCAGTGGTTCGTACAGCTGCCTCACAGCGCCAGGGACCCGGGTTCAATGCCAGCCTCGGGTGACTGTGTGGAGTTTGCACATTCTCCCCGTGTCTGCGTGGGTTTCCTCCGGGTGCTCTGGTTACCTTCCACACTCGCAAGATATATAGATTAGATGGATTAGCAATGGGGTTATGGGGATAGGGCTGGGGTGAGGGCCTGGGTAAGATACTCTGTCATCAAGTCTGTGCAGACTCAATGAGCTGAATGGCCTCTTATGCTGTGGAATACCTCTTTGCCATTTGAAGCTTCTAGCGGTAAGACTTAAAATGCTGCCTATTTCTGTGAAATGTAGCAAACTTTCTGTCTCATCACCGGGCGACATGATGGCACAGTGGTTAGCACTGCTCCCCCACAGCACCAAGGACCCACGTTCAATTCCAGCCTCGGGTGACTGTCTGTGTGGAGTTTGTACGTTCTCCCAGTGTCTGCGTGGGTTTCCTCCGGGTGCTCCGGTTTCCTCCCACACTCCAAAGATGTGCGGGTTAGGTTAATTGGCCGTGCTCAATTGCCCCTTATTGTTAGGGGGATTCAGGCCCGGGTGGTCTTGTTGTTGGGGGCAGGCTTGATGGGCCAAAGGACCTCCTTCTGCACTTTAGGGAATCTATGATGAACGGCATGGTGGCACAGTGGTTAGCACAGCGCCAAGAACCCAGGTTCAATTCCAGCCTCAGCTCGCTGTCAGTGTAGAGTTCTCCCAGTGTCTGCGTGGGTTTCCTCCGGGTGCTCCAGTTTCCTCCCACAGTCCAAACATGTGCGGGTTAGGTGGATTGGCCATGATAAATTGACCTTAGTGTCAGGGGATTAACAGGGTAAATATATGGGGTTACGGGAATCGGGCCTGGGTGGGATTGTGGTCGATGCAGACTCGATGGGCCGAATGGTCTGCCCTTCAGTGATTCTATGATTCTAGGATCTCAAATCATTGATAAATACGATGAAACTGAGACAGACACGGGGGCTTTGCAGCAGCAGGCAGAATGGGAATCATTGCATCCTCCAGGGTGTTTCATTACACAACCAATTTCAGAAAATTCACAACTCTAATTCACAACAGCAAAGTGTGGGATTGCAAACTTGGAATTATTAGCACAGGACTAAAGTTTAAAAGCTAAACACTGACATTCAGAAACAGGAGCTGGCCTCACATCTTCAATTCTGTGATTGTCCCCCATCTCCTGCTCTGAATATTACAATATCTCTGCCCCCTTCATGCGTCTGCAGACTTTGAAAGTTACTCAGACATCGGTGAAACTAGTCTTTATCTCGGGGCATTTCCTGTGAAATATGCACCTTCTGCAACGAGACACAATCTAATTGACGCTTTCTGATACAATCTGAATCTCCTTTCAAACAACCTCCCAACCCCACTGTGCAGGAATGTCACCTTTTGTCACATTCCCCAAACACAATTGTTGACACTTTATCAGGCGGGAAAAGTAGATTCAACTGACAGATTCTGAGCACCAGGTTGAATCTTTAAGATGTAAAAATGAAATGAAAGCCCACGTCTCTCTGTTCCTGCATCCATTTTAACATTGACCCATTGATTTTAAATTGCTTCTCCTGTATAAAAATATCATCTATCAACCTCAGATTTAAACATTAATAAGTGACTGAGCATCAACTGCGAATTATAGAAGGTAGTTCCAAACTAATATCACAGCTGGTGTGGCAAAGTGTTTCTGAATTCCACTCCTACAAGTCTAAAATCCTCAACATTGTTTGAAATCCAATGTCCCCAAGTCCTGGACTCCCCAACCAGCAGAAAAAGTTGTTCTTTATCAGTCCTCTCCATTCCCCTTATTATCTTGAAGTGTTTGATCCAATCATCCCGTAGCCTAAATTCCAGCATTACAGAGTAACACTTCAACTACACTTTTCAACAAACAATCCCAAACCAAATACAGAACAGGGTTCATAGAATCCTGCAGTGCAGGAGGCCATTCGGCCCATCGAGTCTGCACTGACCACAATCCCACCCAGGCCCCATCCCTATAATCCCATACATTTACCTCAGCTAATCCTCCTGACACGAAGGGACAATTTAGCTTGGCCAATCCACCTAACCTGTACACCTGATAGAAGTCTGCCAGATTATGAGGGGCATGGACAGAGTGGATAGTCAGAAGATCTTTCCCAGGGTGGAAGAGTTATTAGTCGGGGGCATAGGTTTAAGGTGCGAGGGGCAAGGTTTAAAGGAGATGTGGGAGGAAAGTTTTTTTACACAGAGGGTGGTGGGTGCCTGGAACTCGTTGCCGGGGGAGGGAGTGGAAACGGATACGATAGTAACTTTTCAAGGGCGTCTTGACAAAGACATGAATAAGATGGGAATGGAGGGATAAGGTCCCCGGAAGGGTAGGGGGTTTTAGTTCAGTCAGGCAGCATGGTCGATGCAGGCTTGGAGAGCCGAAAGACCTGTTCCCGTGCTGTAATTTTCTTTGTTCTATCTTTGGAGTGTGGGATGAAACCGGAGCACCCGGAGGAAACCCACACAAACACGGGACGGACGTTCAAACTCCAGTCAGAAAGTGACCCATGCTGGGAATCGAAGGCGGGTCCCTGGCACTGTGAGGAAGCAGTGCTAACCCCTGCATCACTGTGCCACCCCCATATTGAAAACTTGGGTTCAAATTCAAGACAGCCGCAAATTCACTTTGAGAAAAGTTCCCTCTGCTGTGTCAAAGGAATTTTTAATTGAGGATTTTTATTTCTGGGAAAACTGAACTCACATTGAACAGCATCCCAGTATGGGATTTAAACTCTAGTTTGTTTCAGTCATGGGGAGAGAGATGGAGCGAGAGGGAGAGATACAGATACAGAGGCAGAGAGACACAGAAACAGGATGGGATTGTGCTGTACATGTTTCAGAGCTGACACTGAGACACACACGAGATGTACGATCGCAGACCAGAGTGAATCATTCTCTGTTATCTGCAGTTTCCTGGACATGGACAGAAGCTGACACTCAGACACACACAACAACAACTTGCATTTATATAGCACCTTGGACAGTATTATCTCAAGATGCATCACACTCCCTGGACAGCTACAGCACAGGGTTAGATACAGAGTAAAGTTCCCTCTACACTGTCCCCATCAAACACTCCCAGGACAGGTACAGCACAGGGTTAGATACAGAGTAAAGCTCCCTCTACACTGTCCCCATCAAACACTCCCAGGACAGGTACAGCACAGGGTTCGATACAGAGTAAAGCTCCCTCTGCACTGTCCCCATCAAACACACCCAGGACAGGTACAGCACGGGGTTAGATACAGAGTAAAGCTCCCTCTGCACTGTCCCCCATCAAACACTCGCAGGACAGGTACAGAGTAAAGCTCCCTCTGCACTGTCCACATCAAACACGACCAGGACAGTAAGAGCACGGGGTTAGATACAGAGTAAAGCTCCCTCTATACTGTCCCCATCAAACACTCCCAGGACAGGTACAGCACAGAGTTAGATACAGAGTAAAGCTCCCTCTACACTGTCCCTATCAAACACTCCCTGGAAAGTACAGCACGGGGTTTGATGCAGAGTCAAGTTCCCTCTACACTGTCCCCATCAAACACTCGCAGGACAGATACAGCATGGGTTTAGATACAAAGTAAAGCTCCCTCTCTCCTGTCCCCATCAATCACTTCCAGGACAAGTACAGCATGGGCGAAGTACAGGGTAAAGTTCCCTCTACACTGTCCGCATCAAACACATCCAGGACAGGAACAGCACGGGGTTCGATACCCAGTAAAGCTCCCTCCTCACTGTCCCCATCAAGCACTCCCAGGACACATAGAGCACGGGGTTAGATGCAGAATAAAGTTCCCTCGACACTGTCCCCATCAAACACTCCCAGGACAGGTACAGCACTAGGTTAGATACAGAGTAAAGCTCCCTCTGCACTGTCCCCATCAAACGCTCCCTGGACAGGTACAGCACAGGGTTAGATACAGAGTAAAGCTCCCTGTGCACTGTCCCCATCAAACACACCCAGGACAGGTACAGCACGGGGTTAGATACAGAGTAAAGCTCCCTCTGCACTGTCCCCCATCAAACACTTGCAGGACAGGTACAGAGTAAAGCTCCCTCTGCACTGTCCACATCAAACACGACCAGGACAGTAAGAGCACGGGCTTAGATCCAGAGTAAAGCTCCCTCTATACTGTCCCCATCAAACACTCCCAGGACAGGTACAGCATGGGGTTAGATACAGAGTCAAGTTCCCTCTACACTGTCCCCATCAAACACTCCCAGGACAGATACAGCATGGGTTTAGATACAAAGTAAAGCTCCCTCTCTCCTGTCCCCATCAATCACTTCCAGGACAAGTACAGCATGGGCGAAGTACAGGTTAAAGTTCCCTCGACACTGTCCCCATCAAACACATCCAGGACAGGTACATCACGGGGTTAGATACAGAGTACAGCTCCCTCTGCACTGTCCCCATCAAACACTCCCTGGAGAGGTACAGCATGGGGTTAGATACAGAGTAAAGCTCCCTCTACACTGTCCCCATCCACCACTCCCAGGACAGATACAGCACGGGTTTAGATACAGAGCAAAGCTCCCTCTCCACTGTGCCCCATCAAACACTCCCAGGAAAGATTGAGCACGGGGTTTGATGCAGTGTAAAGTTCCCTCTGCACTGTCCCCATCAAACACATCCAGGACAGGAACAGCAAGGGGTGAGGTACCCAGAAAAGCCCACTCTACACTGTCCCGATCAAATAGTCCCAGGGCAGATAGAGCTCGGGGTTTGATGCAGAGTAAAGCTCCCTCTACACTGTCCCCATCAAACACTCCCAGGACAGATACAGCACGGGGTTAGATACAGAGTTAAGCTCCCTCTACACTGTCCCCATCAAACACTCCCAGGACAGATACAGCACGGGTTTAGATACAAAGTAAAGCTCCCTCTCTACTGCCCAAATCAATCACTCCCAGGACAGGGACTGCATGGGCGAGATACAGGGTAAAGTTCCCTCTACACTGTCCCCATCAAACACATCCAGGACAGGAACAGCACGGGGCAAGATACCCAGTAAAGCTCCCTCCTCACTGTCCCCATCAAGCACTCCCAGGACACATAGAGCACGGGGTTAGATGCAGACTAAAGTTCCCTCGACACTGTCCCCATCAAACACTCCCAGGACAGGTACAGCACGGGGTCAGATGCCGCGTAAAACTCCCTCTACATTGTGCCCCATCATTGTGTCTGTGTGAGAGAGAATATGTGTGTGTTTGTGTGTGTGAGAGAGAGGGAATGTGTGACAGACAGTGTTTGAGAGAGACAGGGAGTGTGCGAGAGAGAGACAGGGAGTGTGTGAGTGTGTGTGTGTGTGTGAGAGAGAGTGTATATGTGAGAGAGTGTGAGAGACTGCATGAGAGAGTGTGTGAGCATGAAAGAATGTGTGAGAGAGAGAGTGTGTGTGTGAGAGAGTACGTGTGTGAGAGAGAGTGTGTGCGCAAGAGAGAGAGAGAGAGCGTGTGTATGTGTGTTTGTGTGTGTGTGTGTGATAATGCGTAAGAGTGCGCGTGTGTATGAGAGAGAGTCTTGTGTGTGAGAGAAAGAGCGCGTGTATGTGTGGGTGAGAGTGAGTGTGAGAGAGTGCATGTGTTAGAGAGTGTGTGAGCGTGAAAGAGTGTGTGTGTGAGAGTGTGTGTGTGAGAGAGAGAGAGTGTGTGTGAGTGTGTGTGAGAGAGAGAGAGAGTGTGTGTGTGAGAGTGTGTAAGAGAGAGTGTGTGTGTGTGTGTGTGTGTGTGAGATTATGTGTGTGTCTGAGAGTGTGTAAGAGAGAGTGTGTGTGTGAGCTGATCTTTCTCTACACCCTATCGGTAACTGCAACACTATATTCTGCACCCTTTCCTCTCCTTCTCCCTGTGTACTCTACGTACGGAATGTTTTGTCTGGATAGCGCACAAGAAAGAATGCTTTTCACTGCATCCCAACACAAATCAATCAAATCAAATCAAATTAACACGGTGAAGTTTGGACCCTGTGGGGTGACAGTTGTCTGAATACAGATTCTATCTAACTGTAACATTCAGGTACCACGTGTACTGAGCTCACCAGCGTTCTGTCTGTATTGTGTGAATCCAGTCTTGAAATATCCACTCATGTTGCTAATTCTGCCAAGACAGAAACAGAAAGAGTGTTTGAATTCTCCGTGATTAGACCCCTTAATGATAAACAACATGGTGGATGAGAGGGATAGAGAGAGAGAGGAAGAGAGAGAGAGATGGAGCGATGCAGAGTAACAGAGAGATAGGGAGAGGGAGCAATGCAGAGAGTAACAGTTAGACAGTGAGGAATAGAGATTAATTCAGATGGATAGTGAGTGACAGGGGAGTCCGAGACGCTGATATTTAAAAACAAAAGCAGACAGAATTTGGTTAAATCTCACGGGATCCAGGGTGAGGTTGCCAAATGGATACAAATTAGGCTTGATGACAGAAGACAGAGGGTGGTTGTAGAGGATTGTTTTTTGTCAAACTGGAGGCCTGTGACCAGCGGGGTGCCTCAGGGATCGGTGCTGGGTCCACTGTTATTTGTCATTTATATTAATGATTTGGATGAGAATTTAGGAGGCATGGTTCGTAAGTTTGCAGTTGACACCAAGATTGGTGGCATAGTGGACAGTGAAGAAGGTTATCTAGGGTTGCAACGGGATCTTGATCAATTGGGCCAGTGGGCTGATGGATGGCAGATGGAGTTTAATTTAGATAAATGCGAGGTGATGCATTTTTGTGGATCGAACCAGCACAGGACTTATTCAGTTAATGGTCGGGTGTTGGTGAGAGTTACAGAACAAAGGGATCTCGAGGTACAGATTCAAAGCTCCTTGAAAGTGGAGTCACAGGTGGATAGAGTGGTGAAGCGTGCAGGTAAGCAAGCAGTTAGGAAGACCAATGGTATGTTGTTGTTTGCAAGAGGATGTGAGTACAGGAGCAAGGATGTCTTACTGCATCTGTACAGGGCCTCAGTGAGACCACACCTGCAGTATTGTGCACAGTTTTGCTCTCGTTATCTGAGAAAGCATTGAAGAAAATTGCTCACTGTGAACAAACCGAAAAAAGCTGACTGATGTTTCATTCCAGATTCTCAGAGGGAGAGAGAGAGAGATTCAGAAAAAACACAGACTGAGTGAGTGAGAAAAAGGGAGTGACAGAGATCAAGAGGGGACCGAGAGATAGTGAGTGAAAGAAATATATTCGTCAGAGCGCATCGGAAAAGGAGGATTGGAATTTGTCAGCCTTGCTTTATGGAAAGCTTTAGTGTTTGGTCAGAATGTTAACACGGTGAAGTTTGGAGTCTCTGGGATGACAGTTGTCTGAATACAGATTCTATCTCATTGGAACATTAATGTACCACGTGTACTGAGCTCACCAACATTTGCAAACCATCGTTTGAAGAAAGCTTGCTGTTTATATTGTATGAATCCAGCCCTTTGGAAATGTAGTCAGTCTTATTCAGGAAAAGGACCAGCTAATTTCAGAGGGAGAGATACAGATACAGAGGCAGACTGGGACTGAAACAGGATGGGATTGTGCTGCACAGGTTTCAGAGCTGACACTGAGACACACACAAGATGTACAGTCGCAGATTGTACCTGACACTTACAAAGAAACGTCGCAAATAGGAACAGGAGGAGACCATTCGGCCCATCGAGCCTGCACCGACAACAATCCCACCCTATCCCCGTAACACCACACATTTACCCTGCTGATCCCCCCCGAAACTAGGGTCAATTTGTCACGGCCAATCAACCAACCTGGGCATCTTTTGACTGTGGGAGGAAACCGGAGCACCCGGAGGAAACCATGATCAGCCATGGTCACAATGGATGGCGGAGCAGGATGGAAGGGCTGAATGGCCTCCACCTGTTCCTATTTTCTATGTTTCTTTGTAAGTTCCACGTGGCAAAGTGTTTCTTCATTTCACTCCTAAAAGTCTGAAATACTAAACATTGTCTAAAATCCAATGTCCCCCAAGTCCTAGACTCCCCAACCAGCAGAAAATGTTCCTCTTTATCAGTATCAGTGGGTCATCCTGACTCGAAACATTGGCTCTATTCCCTCTCCACAGATGCTGTCAGACCTGCTGAGATTTTACAGCATTTTGTTTTTGTTTCAGTTTTGAGTTTAAGTTTATTTATTCGTGTCAAAAATAGGCTTACTTTAACACTGCAATGAAGTTACTGTGAAAATTCACAAGTCGACACACTCCGCCACCTGTTCGGCGACACTGAGGGAGAATTTAGCATGGCCAACGCACCTAACCATCGTGTCTTTCAGACTGTGGGAGGAAAGTGGAGCAGGCGGAGGAAACCCACGCAGACACGGGGAGAATGTACAGACTCCGCACAGACAGTGACCCGAGCGTGGATTCGACCCCGGGTCCCTGGCGCTCTGAGGCAGCAGTGCTAACCTCTGTGCCACCCATGATTCCTGTATCTGCAGTATTTTGCTTTTAGCTTTCTTCTTTATTAACCCTCTCCATTTCACTTATTATTTTGAAGGGTTTCATTAAATCACTCCTTAACCTCAATCCCAGTGTTTCAGAGGAAATCTTCATCGACACAAAAACCATACAATCACCACAGTGCAGAAGGAGGCCATTCAGCCTATCGGGTCTGTACTGACTCTCCGAAAGAGCATCTATCCGCATAACGCCATGCATTTACCAGAGCTAATTCCCCGAACCTACACATCCCTGGACACTAAGGGGCAATTTAGCATGGCCAATCAAAATAGCCCGCATATCTTTGGAGTGTGGGAGGAAACCGGGGCACCCGGAGGAAACCCACGCAGACACGGGGAGAATGTACAGACTCCGCACAGACAGTGACCCGAGCGTGGATTCGACCCCGGGTCCCTGGCGCTCTGAGGCAGCAGTGCTAACCTCTGTGCCACCCATGATTCCTGTATCTGCAGTATTTTGCTTTTAGCTTTCTTCTTTATTAACCCTCTCCATTTCACTTATTATTTTGAAGGGTTTCATTAAATCACTCCTTAACCTCAATCCCAGTGTTTCAGAGGAAATCTTCATCGACACAAAAACCATACAATCACCACAGTGCAGAAGGAGGCCATTCAGCCTATCGGGTCTGTACTGACTCTCCGAAAGAGCATCTATCCGCATAACCCCATGCATTTACCAGAGCTAATTCCCCGAACCTACACATCCCTGGACACTAAGGGGCAATTTAGCATGGCCAATCAAAATAGCCCGCATATCTTTGGAGTGTGGGAGGAAACCGGGGCACTCGGAGGAAACCAACGCAGACACGGGGAGAATGTGTAAACTCCACACAGACAGTCACCCGAGGCTGGAATTGAACCCGGGTCCCTGGCGCTGTGAGGCAGCAGTGCCAACCACTGTGCCATTGTACCACCCTGCTCAGAAAACACTTCCAACCCAAACACAACACACAGAGTAAAATCCCCTCTGCTCTGTCCAAGGAATTTTTAATTGCAGATTTTTAGGTTGACTTTTAGGAAAAACAGAACTCAAATTGCTCAGCATCCCAGTGTGGACTCTTGTTTATTCCAGCCATGATCTCATCCCCGCAGATTCAAACATGAAGTTTAAGCTGTGAATACAGTTGTGTCTGTCTGTCTCAGAGTTTGTGTATTCAGTCTTTCACTGCCTTTTAAACTTCTCTGGAGAATTTGAATGCTGGATGTTGCTTAATCATTCCTTTCTCTCAGCACATGGAACTGGTGAAACTTCAAGGGTCACAATCTAATGTCAGTAACAAAGAACTGTATCTTTATTCATCCATCATTTCCAATCTCTGAATAGATCACACACATTTCCAGAATGCAGGAAGCTCTCAATGGAAACTGCTTCCAATTATTCCCCAATACAATTGTTCACACGTTACTGTGAACTACATTCCACTGACATTCCCAAAGCAGCCACAGAAAAGTGACTGGTTATTTTAAACATTGAAACTGAACTATATTAACTTACGATTCACTCACATTGTACAGAAATGTTGACCCTGTGGGATGACAGTTTGGGAGTAACATTGCAACATTAAGGTCCCCTGCGTATTGTGTTTGACAACATTTGCAGCATTTCCAAGATATCAGCGACATTGCTGTGTGTATTGTGTGAATACAGCTGTGAAATATCCACACATATTGAACTCCCACTGCTGCTGCCTTTTCATCATTTATAAACACACAAACTAGAAGCAGGAGGAGGCCATTCGGCCCTTCCAGCCTGCTCCAACATTCATTATGATCATGGCTGATCATCAAATTCAACATCCTGATCCCACTTTAGCCCCAAGAGCTCTATCCAATTACTGGGTAAAATTAGATCCCTCTTTGTTCCCACATTGAAGCGATCGAAGAGTGGATTCATCAAGTGTATCGATGCAGAGAAAACCTCCCTCTACACTGTCCCCATCAAACACTCCCAGGACAGGTACAGCACGGGGTTAGATACAGAGTAAAGCTCCCTCTACACTGTCCCCCATCAAACACTCCCAGGACAGATACAGCACGGAGTTAGATACAGGGTAAAGCTCCCTCTACACTGTCCCACATCAAACACTCCCAGGACAGGTGCAGCACGGGGTTAGATACAGAGTAAAGCTCCCTCTACACTGCCCCCATGAAACACTCCCAGGACAGATACAGCACGGGGTTAGATACAGAGTAAAGCTCCCACTACACTGTCCCCATCAAACACCCCCCAGGACAGATACAGCACGGGGTTAGATACAGAGTAAAGCTCCCTCTACACTGCCCCCATGAAACACTCCCAGGACAGATACAGCACGGGGTTAGATACAGAGTAAAGCTCCCACTACACTGTCCCCATCAAACACCCCCCAGGACAGATACAGCACGGGGTTAGATACAGAGGAAAGCTCCCTCTACACTGCCCCCATCAAACACTCCCAGGACAGATACAGCACGGGGTTAGATACAGAGTAAAGCTCCCACTACACTGTCCCCATCAAACACTCCCAGGACAGGTACAGCACGGAGTTAGATGCAGAGTAAAGCTCCCTCTACACTGTCCCCATCAAACACTCCCTGGACAGGTACAGCACGGGGTTAGATACAGAGTAAAGCTCACTGTACACTGTCCCCATCAAACAGTCCCAGAACAGATACAGCCTGGGGTTAAATATAGAGTAAAGCTCCCTCTACACTGTCCCCATCAAACAAACCAAGGACACATACAGCACAGGTTAGATACAGAGTAAAGCTCCCTCTGCATTGTCCCCAACAAACTCGCCCAGGACAGGTACAGCACGGGTTTAGATACAGAGAAAGGCTCCCTCGATTCTGTCCCCATCAAACACTCCCAGGACAGGGACAGCATGGGTTAGTTACAGAGTAAAGCTCCCTCTCCACTATCCCCATCAAACACTCCAACAACAGATACAGCAGAAGGTTAGATATGGAGTAAAGCTCTCTCTACAATATCCCCATCAGACAAACCAAGGACAGGTACAGCACGGGGTTAGATACAGAGTAAAGGTCCCTCTTCACTGTCCCCATCAAACACTCCCAGGACAGATACAGCAAGTGGTTAGATATAGAGTAAAGCTCCCTCGACACTATCCCCATCAAACACTCCCAGGACAGGTACAGCATGGGGTTAGATACAGAGTAAATCTCCCTCTACACTGTCCCCATCAAACACTCCCAGGACAGATACAGCAAGTCGTTAGAAGCAGAGTAAATCTCCCTCTACACTGTCCCCCATCAAACTCGCCCAGCACAGGTCCAGCACGGGATTAGATCCAGAGTAAAGCTCCCTCGACAATGTCCCCATCAAACACTCCCATGACAGATACAGCACGGGGTTAGATACAGATAAAGCTCCCTCAACACTATCCCCATCAAACACTCCCAGGACATGTACAGCATGGATTTAGATACAGAGTGAAGCTCCCTCGACACTGTCCCCATCAAACGCTCCCAGGAGAGGTACAGCACGGGGTGAGATACAGAGTGAAGCTCCCTATACACTGTCCCCATCAAATAATCCAATGACAGATACAGCATGATGCTAGATTAAAGGAAAAGCTGCCTCCACATTGTGCACATCAAACACACCCAGGACAGGTACAGCACGGGGTTAGATACAGCTCAAATCTTCCTCTCCATTTTACCCCATCATTCTGTGTGTGTGTGTGTGTGAGAGAGAGAGGGAGAGAGTGTGTGTGTGTGTGCGAGAGAGAGAGTGTGTGCGAGAGAGAGAGTGTGTGCGAGAGAGAGTGTGTGCGAGAGAGAGAGCGTGTGCATGAGAGTGAGTGTGTGCCTGTGAGAGAGAGAGTGTGTGCATGAGAGAGAGAGTGTGTGCGTGAGAGAGAGAGTGTGTGCGTGAGAGAGAGAGTGTGCGCGTGAGAGAGAGTGTGCGTGAGAGAGAGTGCGTGTGTGAGAGAGAGTGTGTGCGTGAGAGAGAGAGTGTGCGCGTGAGAGAGAGTGTGCGTGAGAGAGAGTGCGTGTGTGAGAGAGAGAGTGTGTGCGAGAGAGAGAGTGTGTGCGAGAGTGTGTGCGAGAGAGAGAGCGTGTGCATGAGAGTGAGTGTGTGTCTGTGAGAGAGAGAGTGTGTGCATGAGAGAGAGAGTGTGTGCGTGAGAGAGAGAGTGTGTGCGTGAGAGAGAGAGTGTGCGCGTGAGAGTGTGCGTGAGAGAGAGTGCGTGTGTGTGAGAGAGAGTGTGTGTGAGAGAGTGTGCGCGAGAGAGTGTGCGAGAGAGAGAGCGTGTGCGAGAGAGAGTGTGTGCGAGAGAGAGTGTGTGCGAGAGAGAGAGTGTGTGTGTGTGTGAGAGAGTGTGTGTGAGAGAGTGTGTGTGTGTGAGAGAGAGTGTGTGTGTGAGAGAGAGTGTGTGTGTGAGAGTGTGTGTGTGAGAGAGTGTGTGTGTGAGAGAGTGTGTGTGTGTGAGAGTGTGTGTGTGTGAGAGAGAGTGTGTGTGTGAGTGAGAGTTTCTGTGTGAGAGAGTACATGTTTGAGAGAGAGTGTCTGTGTGAGAGAGTGAGTGCATGTGTGTGAGAGAGTGAGTGTATGTGTGTGTGAGAGACTGAGTGCATGTGTGTGAGAGTGTGTCAGTGAGAGAGAATGCATGGGTGAGAGTGTGTGGGCGTGAAAGTGTGTGTGAGAGAATGTGTGTGAGAGATAAAGTGTGTGTGACAGACGGAAAGAGCATGTGTGTGTGAGAGAGAGTGCGTAAGAGATAGTGTATGTGTGTGTGAGAGACAGAGAGAGCATGTGTGTGTGTGTCTGAGAGTGTGTAAGGAGAGCGTGTGTGTGACCTGATCTTCCTCTACAGTCTATCAGTAACTGAAACATGGGATTAGATGCAAAGTAAAGCTCCCTCGACACTGTTCCCATCAAACACTCCCAGGACAGGTACAGGTACAGCTCAGAGTTCGATACAGAATAAAGCTCGCTCTACACTGTTCCCATCAAACACTCCCAGGACAGACACAGCACAGAGTTCGATACAGAGTAAAGCTCCCTCTACACTGTCCCCATCCAACACACCCAGGACAGATACAGCACAGGGTTAGATACAGAGTAAACCTCCCTCTCCACTGTTCCCATCAAACATTCCCAGGACAGGTACAGCACGGGGTTAGATACAGAGTAAACCTCCCTCTACACTGTTCCCATCAAACATCCCCAGGACAGGCACAGCACGGGGTGAGATACAGATAAAGCTCCCTCTACACTGTCACTATCAAATAACTATCAAATCTCCACATCATGACTATCAAATATTCCAATGACAGATACAGCATGGGGATAGATACAGGGAAAAGCTGCCTACACATCAAACACACCCAGGGCAGGTACAGCATCGGGTGAGGTACGGCGTAAATCTCCCTCCACATTGTGTGTGTGAGAGGGAATGTGTGTGTGTGAGAGGGAATATGAGTTTGTGTGTGTGTGTGAGAGGGAGAGTGTGAGAAAGAGAGACAATGTGTGATGGAGACAGCGTGCGTCTGAGAGAAAGTGTGTGTGTGTGTGAGAGAGAGTGTGTGTGTGAGAGAGAGTGTGTGTGAGAGAGAGAGAGTGTGTGTGTGTGAGAGAGTGTGTGTGTGAGAGAGAGAGTATGTGTGTGTCTGAGAGTGTGAGAGAGTGTATGTGTGAGAGAGAGAGAACGTGTGTGTGTGTGAGAGAGAGAGAGTGTGTGTGTCTGAAAGTGTGAGAGAGTGTGTGTGTGAGATAGTATGTGTGTGTCTGAGAGTGTGAGAGTGTGTGTGTGTGAGAGAGAGTGCGTGTGTGTGAGAGAGAGTGTGTGTGTCTGAAAGTGTGAGAGAGTGTGTGTGTGAGATAGTATGTGTGTGTCTGAGAGTGTGAGAGTGTGTGTGTGTGAGAGAGAGTGCGTGTGTGTGAGAGAGAGTGTGTGTGTGTGTGAGATAGTATGTGTGTCTGAGAGTGTGAGAGAGTGTGTGTGTGTGAGAGAGAGAGTGTGTGTGTGTGTGTGAGATTATGTGTGTGTCTGAGAGTGTGTAAGAGAGAGTGTGTGTGTGAGCTGATCTTTTTCTACACCCTATCGGTAACTGCAACACTATATTCTGCACCCTTTCCTCTCCTTCTCCCTGTGTACTCTATGTACAGAATGTTTTGTCTGTATAGCGCACAAGAAACAATACTTTTCACTGCATCCCAACACAAATCAATCAAATCAAATCAAATTAACACGGTGAAGTTTGGACCCTGTGGGGTGACAGTTGTCTGAATACAGATTCTATCTTATTGTAACATTCAGGTACCACGTGTACTGAGCTCACCAGCGTTCTGTCTGTATTGTGTGAATCCAGTCTTGAAATATCCACTCATGTTGCTAATTCTGCCAAGACAGAAACAGAAAGAGTGTTTGAATTCTCCGTGATTAGACCCCTTAACGATAAACAACATGGTGGATGAGAGGGATAGAGAGGGTGAGAGAGAGAGAGAGAGGAAGAGAGAGAGATGGAGCGATACAGAGTAACAGAGAGATAGGGAGAGGGAGCAATGCAGAGAGTAACAGTTAGACAGTGAGGAATAGAGATTAATTCAGATGGATAGTGAGTGTCAGGGGAGTCCGAGACGCTACATAAACAAGGTAAAGATTTGAAAATGGAGGAGTGTTTCTTACCCACTTTTAAAAGACAATCCACACTCACACCAGTCACATTTCACACTCTCTGCTCAGTCCTGTGTTTTGGGGGTGTTTAGTGTGGGATCAGTGCTTGCTTTTCTCAAACCGCACTGATATTCCCAACAAGGGCAAGACGTTTCAGTGTTTAAACATGTAAACTTTTAAAAACAAAAGCAGACAGGATTTGGTTAAATCTCAGGGGATCCAGGGTGAGGTAGCCAAATGGATATAAAATAGGCTTGATGACAGAAGACAGAGGGTGGGTGTAGAGGGTTGTTTTTTTGTCAAACTGGAGGCCTGTGACCAGCGGGGTGCCTCAGGGATCGGTGCTGGGTCCACTGTTATTTGTCATTTATATTAATGATTTGGATGAGAATTTAGGAGGCATGATTTGTAAGTTTGCAGTTGACACCAAGATTTGTGGCATAGTGGACAGTGAAGAAGGTTATCTCGGGTTGCAATGGGATCTTGATCAATTGGGCCAGTGGGCTGTTGAATGGCAGATGGAGTTTAATTTAGATAAATGCAAGCGGATACATTTTGGTGGATCGAACCAACACAGGACTTACTCAGTTAATGGTAGGGTATTGGTGAGAGTTACAGAACAAAGGGATCTCGGGGTACAGATTGATAGCTCCATGAAAGTGGAGTCACAGGTGGATAGGGTGGTGAAGAAGGCATTCCACATGCTGGGTTTCATTGGTCAGAACATGGAATAGAGGAGTTGGGACGTCTTGTTGGAGTTGTACAAGACATTGGTGAGACCACACTTGGAATGCTGTGTATAGTTCTGGTCACCTTATAAAAAGGAGATTATTAAGCTAGAAAGTGTGCAGAAAAGAATTACTGGGATGCTATGGGGTCCTGATGGTTTGAGTTATAATGAGAGGCTGGATACTCTGGGACCTTTTTTCCCTTGAGTTGGCTTAGTGGTGTTCTTCTAGAGGTCTCTAAAATAATGAGGGCATGGATATAGCAGCTTTATAGAACCTTAGTTAGGCCGCACTTGGAATATAGTGTTCAATTCTGATCGACACACTATCAGAAAGATGTGGAGAATTTGGAGAGGGTTCAGAAAAGATTTACCATGATGTTGCCTGGTATGGAGGGCATTAGCTCTGAGGAGAGATTGGAGAAACTTGCTTTGTTCTCACTGGAACGACGGAGGTTGAGGGATGACCTGATAGAATTCTACAAGATTATGAGGGGCATGGACAGAGTGGATAGTCAGAAGCTTTTTACCAGGGTGGAAGATTCAAAATCTAGGGGGCACAGGTTTAAGGTGTGAGGGGCAAGGTTTAAAGGAGATGTACAAGGCAAGTTTTTTTACACAGAGGGTGGTGGGTGCCTGGAACTCGCTGCCGGGGGAGGGAGTGGAAGCAGATACGACAGTGAGTTTTACGGAACGTCTGGACAAATACATGAATAGGATGGGAATAGAGGGATATGGTCCCCGGAAGGGTAGGGGGTTTTAGTTCAGTCGGGCAGCATGGTTGGTGCAGGCTTGGAGGGCCGAAGGGACTGTTCCTGTGCTGTAATTCTCTTTGTTCTTTGAGAAGCTCGTCAACATCTTTTCCAAAAGGAAGGGGAGTCTAAAACTAGAAGACATAGGTTTAAGGTGAGAGGGGAGAGGGTCCAGAGGGCAATTCT
The DNA here is from genome assembly GCF_964213995.1 of Mustelus asterias. NCBI lineage: Eukaryota > Metazoa > Chordata > Chondrichthyes > Carcharhiniformes > Triakidae > Mustelus > Mustelus asterias. The sequence goes on along the minus strand of NW_027590273.1, from coordinate 9,547 downwards.
TTTCACACATAGGGTGGTGAGGGATTGGAACAAGCTGCCAGAGGTCGTAGTAGAAGCGGACACAATTTTATATTTTAAAAAGCATTTAGACAGTTATTCTGGTAAGATTGGTATGGAGGGATTTGGGCCAAACGCAAGGCATTTGATACGAGCTTTATGGTAAAAACTGGGTGGCAGGGAAAAGTTGGGCCAAAGGGCCCATTTGTATCTGAGCTCTGTTTTCTGCCCGGAAACCATTTCTCAATCCATCCCAGTATTTTCCAAATTTGTGGATTGGACACAGTAAATTGCCGTTTCCTGTCCAAAGCTGTGTAGGTTCGGTGGATTAAGGTAAATGTGTGGGGTTACGGGGATAGGGCTGGGTCAAGGGCCTTGGTAAGATACTGTGTCAGAGAGTCAGTACAGACTCGATGGGCTGAATGGTCTCCTTCTGCACTGCAGGGATTCTGTGACTCTACTATTAAGATCCCTTTGTCATTTGAAGCTTCCAGCTAAAATGCTGACAATGCTGCCTATTTCTGTGCACTTTGGCAAATGTTCTGTCTCATCACCGGGCGACACGGTGGCACAGTGGTTAGCACTGCTGACTCACAGCGCCAGGGATCTGGGTTCGATTCCCCGCCTCGAGTGACTGTCTGTGTGGAGTTTGCACGTTTGCTAAATTGCCCCTTAGTGTCAGGGGGATTTGGGCGTGGGTGGGATTATTGTTGGGGCAGGCTTGTTGGGCTGAATGGCCTCATTCTGCAGTGTAGGAATGGTTGATAAATAGTGAAACTGAGACACAAACTGGGGCTTGGCAGCAGCAGACAGAATGGGAATCATTGCATCCTGCAGGGATTTTTATTACAGAATCAATTTCAGAAAATTTACAACTCAAAAGTCACAACAGCAAAGTGTGGGATTGCAAACTTGGAATGATTAGCCCAGGACTAAAGTTTAAAAGCTACAGATTGACATTCAGAAACAAGAGATGGCCTCACATCTTCAATTCTGTGATTGTCTGCCATCTCCTGCTCTGAATATTACAAAATCTCTGCCCCCTTCATGCGTCTGGAGACTTTGAAAGTTACGCAGACATTGGTAAAACTTTCCTTTATCTCAAGGCATCTCCTGTGAAATACTCAACTTCTGCAAAGAGACACAATCTAATTGACACTTTCTGAATCTCCTTTCAAACAACCTCCCAACCCCACTGTGCAGGATGCAGGAATGTCACCTTTTGTCACATTCCCCAACACAATTGTTGACACGTTTTCGGGACAGGAAAAGTAGATTCAACTGACAGATTCTGAGCCCCAGGTTGAATCTTTAAGATGTAAAAATGAACTGAAAGCCCAGGTCTCTCTGTTCCTGCAACTATTTTAACATTGACCCATTGATTTTAAATTGCTTCTCCTGTGTGTAAAATATCATCTATCAACTTCAGGTTTGAACATTAATAAGCGACTGAGCATCAACTGTGAATTATAGAAGGTAGTTCCAAACTAATATCACACCTGGTGTGGCAAAGTGTTCCTGAATTTCACTCCGAAAAGTCTAAAACCCTAAACATTGTCTAAAATCCAATGTCCCCCAAGTCCTGTCCCCATCAAACACTGTAAGAAGTCTCACAACACCAGGTTAAAGACTTTAACATGGTGTTGTGAGACTTCTTACTGTGCTTACCCCAGTCCAACGCCGGCATCTCCACATCATGCCCATCAAACACTCCCAGGACAGATACAGCAAGGGGTTAGGTACAGAGTATAGCTCCCTCGACACTGTCCCCATTAAACAATCCCAGGACAAATACAGCACGGGGTTCAATACAGAGTAAAGGTCCCTCTACACTGTCCCCATCAAACACACCCAGGACAGGTACAGCATGGGGTTAGATACAGAATAAAGCTCCCTCTACACTGTCCCCATCAAACACACCCAGGACAGGTACAGCATAAGGTTCGATACAGAATAAAGCTCCATCGACACTGTCCCAATCAAACACTCACAGGATAGATACAGCACAGAGTGTGCGTGAGTGAGACAGACAGTGTGCGTGAGCGAGACA